>NC_048299.1:25047424-25139884 GCF_013100865.1 Trachemys scripta elegans
CCTCTCCTATTCTAAGTCATTTTGAATTTTATTGCCTTCCTACATTTTATTGATTGCCTTGCCTTTTCATAAATTTCCTCAGTTTATGGATGTCTCTTTGTCCACAGGACATTGGTTTACAGAGTAGAGAAGATGAAAGGTGATATCAGGACTTTTTCACTGGTCACCTCATCTTAGCCAGTTATCCACACAAATAGATCACCCTCAACATATGAGATGAGATGGTTAAGATTTAGGGACCTAATCCTGCACCACTAATGTCAATAGGAGGCCTTTGACTTAATGGGTGCAGGATCAGGTGATAGATTACTACTGAATCAAATTCAGGTACATTTTAGTCATGAATTCCATAGTAACTCTCCCACAGTTGAATTAAAGCTTATGGGCCATATTTTTTTTTAAAAAAAAGAAGTCAGAAGCACTGCACACAAATGTATGCTCACCACATGCCTGCATTTACACACACTGTTTCCGTAACTATATACAATTCTGGCTTTTGCATGTGTCTGGACATTTAGACATCTACATATGCATTTGTAAGTGCAACTGCTTGATTTGCATGTGTAATTACAGTAATTGTACATGCAGATATAGGTGTTAAGGATCTCAGGTTTCTTTTTTTCAAATATCTGATCATATATGTCTCAGTTTTCTGGTTCTGAGATTCCTCGTTAAATATGAGTGCTAGTCACTCTTAAAAATGGGCCAGTTACCTTAGGTAATGCTTTGATAACTAAACAACATCACCTTGCCGTTTGCAGAAATTCAGGGTGTTTCCTATATTATGCACAGAGAATCCAATAAACAATGAAGAATTTCTCAGTAAATTCTTATTAAGGCAAAACTGAAACTTATTTATGGTAACTGTTCTACATCTAGGACCATATTTTGAACAGATGGCTTACAATTATGCCTGCTCCGTCTATGCTGCATTAGAGCACTAAGCCCTGCCTGCCCAGATGATAGAATTTACATAGCCAGAACTCCTTTGGCATTTGCCAAAATTGGCTTTGCTAGTGAAACATTCTGTCACCTGATGCACAGATTTGAGAATGTATTTATGGTGCACACAGAAGTTAGTTCCTGAAAAGAACACAAGAACTTGTGTGTACAAAATTATGCATGCCCAAATGCATTTTCCAATACATTTTGAATATACTGGGCCCAATCTCTGGTCACAGCTAAGGAGCACAACAACTCAGTGCCATTCATGAGTTGACATCTGGGGGGTGGATGTGTGTGGAGGGGAGGAACTGGTGACTAAGGGTTGCAAAAGATACCTTAATGCAGCTGAGGACCTGTCTGACTATTTTAAATGACAGCCATGATCTTATCTCCCTTCCATTCTTTCAGTAGTCCAATAAACACACACGGAGAACAATCTTTTTTAAAACATTCACATTTCTTGATTATCTCTGGTATTTCATCTTCCTCCCCTTGAAAATAATGTGTTTAAATCTGGTATCATCCCTTCATCTTCCTTTGTAAAACACAAGGTCAATGATTAATTTCATTCTCTCCTCAGTGTCTTCTTTAATTACTAAATTATCTTCACTGTCTCTAGAAGCCCTAGTCTCTCATTCTTTGACCTCTTGTTCTTCATATACTTGAAATATACCCTCTTATTTATCTTAATCGCTTGCATAGTCTTCTTCACATTCTCCTCTTCCTGCTTGTCTTATCATGTTTTATTGTCTGTTGTCTTGTTTCTGTCATCTTCGTCCTCCTCCACCAAATGTGATGTTTTGATGCTCTGCATCCCCCTTAATGTCTTGTTCATTTTTATTGTGAATCATGTTTTTATTATAAAGTTTTGATGCCTTGTTTGTCTGTGCTCAAATCTTTTGGTCATAACATACAGACTCAATCTTCTCTGTTTTGCACAACTCTTAAAAAATGGAGCGATTTTCAAAATTGCTGTTTTCCAAGACATCACAACAACTGTATCCTCCAGAACAAAGAGATGCATTTCTAAAAATATATGCAAAATAAAATGCATAAGCTCACACAGAAATAAAAAGGGCAATGTCCTCTAATAACTGTATCAGTCAGTGAATGCAAGAGGTTAAGATAAATAATAGGTTGATCAAAAGATTTAACTCCAATAGAACCAAATAAGAAATTTCCTAAGTACTAGAACCAACAGCTCCTTGAAACATAGCCAGTTCTGGAGAAGGATTCAGCTTGGAGTAATTGAAAGCAATGAAATATGATGAAATTAGGCAGAAATCAGAAATATAAACAGCTGTTTGAAATTTAAATAATTTCATTTTTTAATGAAAATTTTTATCACAGTTTAATTTTGATGGAACCAGGGGAAAAATTAAATAAAATTTGTATGAAAACATTTCTTCATTGTTTGATCTGCTCTAGAAATATATTAAAATCTTACTATTAGTGTTTTCCCTTAAATTAATTGATGTAATAATGTCTTCCCCCCATTACATTTATTTAACACCCATATCTAAATTAATACTACTCCCCCCCCAAACCTTATGTAAACATTACTAACTTTGCTCATATTGAACTGTATCTTTATTCCAGAGAGTCTCACTGACATCAATGGAACTACTCAGACAGTAAGGTGCTACTCCATATGCCTATGGGTTCCAGTGCCTGGCCTCTACTTGTAATAAGAAGCATTGTATGATCCTTCTGCACTATTCACTCCCCAACCTTCCCTGCTGACTCCTGTCCCATGTGCTTGGGGGGAGTAGCTGGCTCACAGCACCCATTTACTGATGTACAATCAGGCCCAAGATCCAGAGAGATGACTCAAGAGTATAAGTGTTGGGATGGGGGGAGGGAGAGGAAGGTCTTGCTCTCCCATATGCCCTGGCATGATTGCACATTCCTAAGGACAAACAAGCCCTAAAGGGATGCAGTGCTAACAGCTGTACTGGCTTTTCTGATGTTACTCGTGTTGCTGCCATTTTACCTCTCCCCTTTTCCTGGGAATAGAGATAACCACTGTGGTCACGGATGGGATATGCTTGTCAGCAGTAGGACTCCAAAAGCCATAAATGTGGAACTGATCACCCCTGGTGGTGCAATGTGGGACAACTGTTGGTTACCTCATTGTTTCTCTAGCAGGCAGCTGTAGAAATATCCAAGAGGCCATATCTGTCTCCTGTTGACATGGGGCTTGGTAGGGCCCTTCTTGTGTGCTTCCTTTGATGCACTTTGTTCAGGTTTGATCTTTGCTGCATGTTTAAGAATATAGATCCACAAAAGTACTCATAGGAATCTGTTAGAGGTCCTTTGAAACAAGTCAAATAGGGTCTTAAACCTTTGAGTATAATTTTATTTTAATGTCATACAATGAGCATAGGGAAGAGTCACTAGATTTACTTTGTAAATTACAGTAGAATCAGAAGTTTTGACTGTCTCTGGTATATGGAAAAAATCAAGTTGGTGTCAAACATACAAAATAAGTATATAGTTATTTTTTAGCTCCTCTTTCTCTTGTTTAGATCCACTCAGCAGACATGATTTAAACTCTTAGCATTATCTCATCTGAAGGGAATCATTGATTCCTTAGCACCTTGAGGATTCCAGACAATGAAATCACTGAAGCCAAACTAAAACTTGTTTGTGCAATAACAATTTAAATGAAATATTATTGGCTCAGGAAAATCAAAGAACAGTTGAATACAAAGATGAGCCTGTTGGATTCCAGTTTAAACCTAATTTTCTAGAGAAATATTCAGTGCAGCTCCAGTTCAGGAATTCAATGGGTCTTAAACATGTTTAAAGATAAGCAAATATTTTATAGGATGCTTTCCTGAATCCAGACTTTAAGGTCTGATTCCGAGCTGCTTACTACACTGGTATGTGCACAAGGAGTTCCACTGACTGCAATAGGACTTCTCATGGACAGCTCACTCTCAGGAATGAAGGGCTTACAATCTAGCACTAAGTATTTGAACAGCCCTGTTTCAACAAAGCAGTTATTACATCTGAATATCTCCCAAGCATTCTCTTGCTCTGTCACACCTACATTTGCCTTCACAGCCATTCTAAACCAAGAACACTGGACTATAAGGTGGGTAGAAAGCTGGGTAGATCATCAGGCTTAATGGGTAGCGATCAATGGCTCCATGTCTAGTTGGCAGCCGGTATCAAGCGGAGTGCCCCAAAGGTCGGTCCTGGGACCGGTTTTGTTCAATATCTTCACTAATGATCTGGAGGATGGCGTGGACTGCACCCTCAGCAAGTTTGCAGATGACACTAAACTGGGAGCAGTGGTAGATATGCTGGAGGGTAGGGATAGGATACAGAGGGACCTAGACAAATTAGAGGATTGGGCCAAAAGAAATCTGATGAGGTTCAACAAGAACAAGTGCAGAGTCCTGCACTTAGGACAGAAGAATCCCATGCACTGCTACAGACTAGGGACCGAATGGCTAGGCAGAAGTTCTGCAGAAAAGGACCTAGGGGGTTACAGTGGATGAGAAGCTGGATATGAGTCAACAGTATGCCCTTGTTGCCAAGAAGGCTAGCGGCATTTTGGTCTGTATAAGTAGGGGCATTGCCAGCAGATCGAGGGACGTGATCATTCCTCTCTATTTGACTTTGGTGGGGCCTCATCTGGAGTACTGTATCCAGTTTTGGGCCCCACACTACAAGAAGGATGTGGAAAAATTGGAAAGAATCCAGCAGAGGGCAAGAAAAATGATTAGGGGGCTGGAGCACATGACTTATGAGGAGAGACTGAGGGAACTGGGATTGTTTAGTCTGCAGAGGAGAAGAATGGTGGGGGATTTGATAGCTGCTTTCAACTACCTGAAAAGGGGGTTCCAAAGAGGATGGATCTAGACTGTTCTCAGTGGTAGCAGATGACAGAACAAGGAGTAATGGTTTCAAGTTGCAGTGGGGGAGGTTTAGGTTGGATATTAGGAAAAACGTTTTCACTAGGAGGGCGGTGAAGCACTGGAATGGGTTACCTAGGGAGGTGGTGGAATCTCCTTCCTTAGATGTTTTTATGGTCAGGCTTGACAAAGCCCTGACTGGGCTGATTTAGTTGGGGATTGGTCCTGCTTTGAGCAGGGGGGTTGGACTAGATGACCTCCTGAGGTCCCTTCCAACCCTGATATTCTATGAACACATGAATGCTTCCAAACTGAAAGGCAGACAAAAATACAGAAGCAGGCATAAGAACTGATCAAATATGATTGCACATTTTCTTGTTCTCACAAACTGACATAATTGTCCTCACTTGAGAAAGAAAGGAAGATTTCTTTGTTTCACTCTAGCCATTGAAGTTGACGTTTCAGTTGCTTGGTTAGATGTCTTTGTTTTATAGCTCACTCTGAACTTTACAGTTTCTTTTGCAGACTGTTTTTGCTTGTCCCCCCTTTTTGAGAAATGTGCAAAGAACACAAAACCTTTCTACTTTGGGGCTTGTGGTGGCTTCAAGGAAAAAGGTCAGCAAGAAACATGACAAAATATGCTGATCTGGATGGCCCCTCCACTTGGCTGCAGCTTTTGTACAAAGCACTAGAGACATTTCTATATTTGGAGTCTTGAATTATCATTTTTGTTGTCCCTTACTAGTTTACTTTTCTAGTCCTTTATTATTTTAGAAATTGAAAATGGTACAGCCACTATGAAAGCTGTTATGTGCTGAACTAAAAATATGACAAATTTTGCCTTATTTTTATTTGGTTCATGAGTCATTTGCAAGGTAGTATAAATGGCTGTGAATGTCTTCTGTGTCCATAACTTTCTTTGCTGAATAAACTGGATGGATAATTTTCAGACGGTGGGTTGTACAAAGATCACACAACATGGTAGCTGGCATACTATTAGAAGCAGATGAGAATTGAATTTGTGACCTGTTCACTCCAGCTATTCATTATTCCTGTTATGTACCTTGATTGAATGACAGTTTTAAACAAAATGCTACCAAATAGCAAATAAGCTCCCAGTATGACTTTTTAGCCAAATAATCATTTTTGCTAAAATTTCTGGATTCTTGAATATTTGCATAAATACCAGGATGGCTTTCGGAATATTCACAAACAGTTAATGATACATCCCATCTCCAAACTATAGTGAAGTCTACTTGGGGTTCAGCTTCATGAATTAATTCCCAAATCAAACTGTTTGCTATTTGAGACAATTTCAGTCGCTACTCAGAAGGTAGGTAAACTGGAGAATGTAGAGCAGTGTTCTTCTCATAGACCTTTCACAGAGTATGCTGTTTTATCATACTTGAGGTCTATCATAAATAGGGATGAAGCGGCAGATTAATTCATTTTAGATGAAAGAAGGTGGAGTTTTAATGCACTCCTGTGACACTTCCAGATGATTTAAATTCTGGATCTGCTATTTGCTTTGTTTCTTTATTTACTTGCTGAAGTTTTGGTTATCTACACCCCTAGTTTTATTTGGCTTGATTCAGGGCTTTCCTGTTTATCCTCATCCCCTTCTTTACTTTTGGAGGAGAGGGTTAGGAAATAAATTGTTCTAGTTCAAACAGGAATTAATTCAGGGAAGACCTGAGGCCAGGGGTATGCAGGAGGTCAGACTAGATGATCACAGTGGTCCCTTCTGGCTTTATAATCTATGAATCTATAAAGTGCACGTCCATAATTTTGGTTTTATGGTCCTGTCCTCATTATTTTCCCACTCCACATTACATTGTCTCTTCAAAGGAAAATTACTGGGAAGCAGTGGGACGGGAGAATATGCTTTCTTTTTAATGTTACTTTAACACGGATATAAGGAGGGTAACAATGAATAAAGATGATACTGTATCAATAAGAAGGTCTTAATAAGATTGCCAAAGACACTAAAAGAGTTTGGATGAGAAGTTGAATAGGATTTTCCTAACGTTTTGCATCTGTTTTCACTGACCTCAATTTTAAATCACAAAACACCAGCTGGATGTACTGTCTGTAATCTACACCAGAACAAACATTGCCAGTTACTGTATTTGAAGGATTCATTTATCTTTGTAATATGAAACCGAATCAATGGTAAGGTGGAGTAGCAGAACACATGAGATCCTGTAAATCCTTGATTCTGAATGACTGAAACATTTGATGGACATTACAGAGTTGGCAACTGGTATTCTGGAGTTCCCTAACTAATGAAATGGTAACCTTCTAATGGGCATTGTTGTGATGCTGCCTGCCTCCAATTCGGCTATGCATCCTCTAACCAATAGTTTCAGGTATATGAGGATAGATTATGTTGTGCAGCCAAAGCCCTGAGAAGGGAATGGAGCCACTCTGCACCACCCCAGGAGAAAGGGATTGTGCCTCAGGAGCTATTTCCACATGTATGGCACTATTCTTGATCCTAGGGAGGCTCCGAATCCTTTTGCACAGAAAGGTTGGGACCAATCACCTGTTGGCTTTCCCACAGGTAGCCAGCTATGGCAAGTCCGGGTGCAACCAGGTGAAAGTGGTGAGCCCAGGCACGCAGGGCAAACCATACCCACAATGGCTAGCTGCATATGCTTAGAGCATGAGAGACAGAGCTTCCTTTCTTCTTTTTTCTGCTTCCTGGAAATTCCAGTGGCCATTTGGAGCATGCAGCAGCTGTGAAAACAAACCTTAGCCAGCAGACCTCTTCTCCTTTCCTGGAGGGAAGCTGGAAACAACTGAGGAGCAGTGCTTAGAGCAGCCACAAATAGCACTGGACACCAAAATCTTTATCCAGGCTGGCTCCCTGCCTAACTGATGGCAAAAGGAGAAACATGCACCTAGCAGGGACTGCTACAAACAAAATATTACGGCATAGTGCATTTGCAGCATAACTGAGAGTTAGAGAATGCACAGCAAAACTGAGGGTGCTGGCCACCGGCTCGCAGAGCCAAGTTGTTGATCTAGTGAAATGGTACAGCTGCCTGGCTTGAAAAGATTCAAGAAATGAAGATGCAAGATGAAAAAAGGAAGGGGTTAATGAGCCAAATTTATTTCATATTTAAACTGGTGCTACTACATTAAACTATGTAACAACTACACTGAAGGCCATCTATTTATTTTGGGTTTACACCACCATAGTTGAGGACAGAATTAGCCCCGATGTTTTTCCTTTTTTTTAAATCATATTCCTGAAGTTTATTTTAAAGAAGAAATACTGTTATACTCGGTAGGACTAGGCATCTGCTAATTACCAGGAGCCTGATTCTTCAGCTACTCTATCCCCACAACTATAATAATTGGCATCAGAGGCAGTTTCTTGAATTGATTGGCTATAAGCACCAGGCCCTAAGACATTCCCTGGGAAGTTCGTTTTCCCTGCCACCTGCAAATGCACAGAAACTAACAGTAAAAGTGATGGCTATGGTAACATGTCATGGGGGAGCTCCAGCCGCCAGTCCCCTGACAAAGATGTCAGAGGAAGTGCATAGTCAGAAAAAGCATCTGCATGTACATATCTGGTACGCTGCCTTGCTCACTGAGAAGCATATGATTAAATCTGAGTTTTGTCATCAAGTTTCCTCCTGTATCTGTGCTTTCAAATTTCAGTAACATTGTCAGATAGAGAAAGTAGGTAGTCTTCACAGCTTCTCCCTGTGCCTGTTCTACAGGTGGATAGAGGACTTTAGCCTTAAGGGCTATCAATCAAACACGTTTCCCAAACATTACATTCAGCTGAACAATTTTAACAGAAGAAATAAATATCACAACTAATAATACTTTCTACCAGTACGATTCTGCCTTGCAGTAGGGGACTAAGAAAACAGGCACATTTAATGTTTGTTCTTTTAGCTAATGTGCTGAATGAAAGGTGGCACTCCTTTTTTCATTGCTGAGTGTTGCCTAGCAATATATTACATTGACATTGAACAAATGTGTAATAGTAAATATTATGGTTTCATCTAGCATTTCAGCCAGGAAAATAAACTGTGTAAAATGGAGTTCACATAACAGATACTGGGGTCAAAGACCACTCAAGGAGGCATTCTGAACCACTACAAAACACTTCACATAGAGAGTGATTCTTTATTGGAACATGTTATGAGTCATGGCAATTCATAACACTGAGTTCTCTGGAAAATTCCATTCTTAGCAGACATTACACATAGAGTGCATAGATTTTGATTAAATGAGACATAAAAGTACCCCACCAATTATAGCAGAGTAGTTTCCTATCTTTCCTAAAATTGACAGCTATTTCCCAGAAAATAAATAAGGTAATGTAGAATGAAGCATTTACAATTCTTGGCAGGGCAGTTAAAATGAATATGACTGTATACAGAAGCTGGTTAGACTGTCTATTTAGTGTCATTTTAAAGATTTTAGTCTTTTCATTCATGATTTATGCACAACATGTATTGCAACTTGCTGGTCTGTTCTAGAAATACATTTCTAATTTGAATTAAGATCATGTGTTATCTGTGCCTGTTAGATATATTACAGTTTTGTACTCACTTTCAGTCCCACCAAACCACGGAGCCTTTTTGCATTTCAGATTTAGCTAAAAATATTCACCCATTAAAATACCAATCATTAAAAGTAGCTCCCTGATTTTCCTGATTAACTTTTCAGAAACAAGTGTGCTTTCTGAAAAGTTAAAATTAAACATATTTCTAGACAGAACCTGAAGATTTTTAAGCTATAGAGAGGCAATTACTTGGCATAAAATAATAAAAAAATAAAAGACAGGACACAATTAGAGAAAGGAGGAAGGAACTTGAAATAGCAATGTAGTTTTTTTTTAATCTTGTAATATAAAAACTTCCTTTTGATTCAGTGGTAACACGGTGATATTTCTAAATGAATGGTCACAAATTAGTAGACAGGAATTGCTTTTGATTCCTTTCAAATAAAGATGCAGCAGGTTATGTCTCACTGTGTATACAATTTCTGGTTAGTCAGGGTCCAATCCTGCAGTCTCTAATCGGATGAGTAACCCTAGTGACATCATCGATGGAACTATGTTGAAGAACTGTAGGATCGCTATACGCTGACAGGTAAATGTTTGTAATCTTGTGCTCACATAGGGCTACGTCCTGCCCTCGTTACTCTGGTTAAGTAGTACTTTATGGCACAAGTAGTCAATGGGACTATGTGCACAGTAAAGTATGGTACCATTTAAACCAGGACCGGCTCCAGGGTTTTTGCCGCCCCAAGCGGCAGGAAAAAAAAGAAAAAGCCGCCATCACAATCATGATTGGCGGCACTCCGGCGGCAGCTCCATCGCACCGCTTTCTTCTTCGGCAGGAATTCGGTGGCAGGTGCTTCCCTCAGAGAGGGACCCGCTGCCAAATTGCCGCCGAACAGCCCGACGTGCCGCCCCTTCCCGTTGGCCACCCCAAGAATCTGCTTGCTGGGCTGGTGCCTGGAGCCGGCCCTGACTTAAACTGAGCATGAGTGGCAGAATCTGGCCCTTCCTATAGAATATTTTCCTCATTTAAAACTTGAAGACTAAAATATATTTAAATTTAAAGCATGAGACCAAGCCAGGGGCTGTTACTATTCATAGGTTAAGAAATATTACCATTGGTACAACCTTTTAATCTTTGACATCTTTAGAACCTATTTTAACTGCAAGCTGATATGTAAAGAAAGCTATAGTGACTTACATTTGTAAATTTAGGTCTGCCAGTACCATTAAAATTCCAAACAGGAAAAAGATATCATAGTACAGCCTGGCAGCAAATGACTATGAAAACAAAATAGCAGGTTGTCCCTTTAAGAGAAAATGTGAATTCAGTGGCTTCTCCTGCTGAATTACCTATGTGTTGGCCAAGAATTTCTTTTGGTTATCACCTTTTTAACACTCTTTTATGGATTTATAACTTGTGACCATTGGACATCTAACAGTAAACTGTGGTAGCAACCAGTAAAGCAAATAAAAAAGAAGAAAGCTGAAGGCATCATTGGAAGCATGTAATGGAGCATGCAAATATGCATTTGATGATAGTTTGGAGATTACGTGCCAAGCAATTAAATATTGCTTAGCTGATAGTAACTGCAGATGCAGTCATAAATTATTGGTGATGGACTTAAATTGCAAATAATGGTAGGCTGCAGACTGTCACAGATGACCACTGTATAGTAATCATCATTGACATGCCCTCCTTGACCCTTTTAAATAAAGAACAGTGGTAATTAAAAAAAAAAAAAGGAAAAAGGGGTTGCAGGGGAAGAACTTGTATCCAAATGCTCTGGTGTGTCAGGCAAGACATGGGAACAATTAACCCCAACCTATCTCTCCCCTCTATATGAGAAATGTATTGCTCAGAACAAGCAATGTTCTGTTTGTCTCCCTAAATGATGCTAAAATATAAAGGAATGTAATAAGCTTTAAGAGCCGGATCTGAAGCCCATTGAAGTAATAGATTCATAGATTCCAAGGCCAGAAGGGACCATTGTGATAATCTAATCTGACCTCTTGTATAATACTGGCCACAGAACATCCCCAAAATAATTCCTAGAACATATCTAGCAAGTTATTGTAAAAATTCCCATTTGCTTCAAAGGGCTTTGACGCAGGTTCTGAGTGAAATCATTTCATTAAACACCTTTAAGCTGAACCCTGTGTAGGGGCAGTGTAATAGTTCTTGGGATACCCAGGATTATGAGTCACCTTGTTACCCCCTGCCTCCAAGGGAGACTTACTTGTGCTTACCTGGGTATCAAGAAGCTTAACTCCCTGACCCTAGCAGCCCGATAGCAACCCAAGCAATCTCCTCTTGGTTCTGCCAGCCCTTACTTTGCCTTGAGGTTAACAGTAGGTTCACCCCACCCAGAGCCCTTTTGAAGTGTCCCCCTGCAGCATCCAGCCCCTTATTCACTGAATACTCACAGAAATACCAAGCCCGCTGTCCCCAACAGAACAGTGTACACACCAGCTTGTATGATTCAACTCAGGATCAGCGCCTAGCTTAGTATCACAGCATTTAGATATATTTATATTGAAAACAAGGATAAGTTTGTTACCAAATATTCAAGATTCAAGAGATGGTGAATAAGGATAATGGAAACAAATTGATACATATAAAACAAAATCATAACATGCTTTCTGGAGACTAAACTTAATTTAGCAGGCTAACTTCCAATCTAAAGTTACCTTATCTCACCCAAAGCCTTTTGCAGGGTCTTCAACCAAGGCTGATTATGAACAAGTTGCTGAACTATGTTTGAGGAACAAAGAAGCCCCTCCCCACCATGATCCTGCACCTGTTTGCTAGGTGCAGGATCATGGGGGGAGGGGAAGGTTTTTTGTTCCTCAAACTTAGTCCAGCAAACCTCTGAAGTATATCTTAAGATGAAGTTCTCTTTCCCCACTGTGTGTATGCCTGTTAGTTCCTTTCTCCAATTCTTACAATTCTTCATCCGCTTCAGCTTCAATGTGTGCTGGAAGACCCATTGTGAATGAGACAATACTTAATTTACATTTCAATAGGAGAGACAGGTGATTAAACATTCCTTGTCTTATGGGAAATCTGTTCCTCTACCTCTGCTGTGATACAGAAGCTACGGACATATTTCCAGTGTACATACATAACTCCTTGCATAGTATGTGTACATATATTTCACAACATTAGCAGTGGACCAGTGTAACCTTGGCTTTCATTTAAGACCTCACATTGCATTCGCTGGTGAACCACAATGTACACACCAGAATCAGGATATTCTTGTAACCCCCTTGCCAGTTGGCATTGAGGGTTTCTTGGGTCACAGGCAGTACCTAGGTGAGTCACTCCTGAAAGTGCCCCACATAACAAGCCCCGGAGAGGCACAATTCTTCCCCTGCTCCAAAGGGAGAATACTTTACTCCAGAGCCAAGCATACTCCCCTGACTTCATGCTCAGACAGCTTTGCTGCCCAGCATGTGAGAGATGGAGCCATGGATCTGTTCACTGTCCACCCATCTGCCACCCACTTGTTTGTGGACAAAGCATATAAAGGAGCCTGAAACAGGAGGGGGAGCTTTCACCGTACCAGTTAAAGAGGTGTGGGCATTGTGGGGAGTGCTGCTGCCCCAACCTAGTGAGAGGAGGGGTAGTTCTCCTTCTGTTTTTAGCAGAGGCAAGATAGCTGCATTCCCTCCAATTCCCTTCAACCCTGGGAAAGGGGAAGTATCCAGGACAGCATTCCTAATTTCTCACATCACCCCAATAACCCAGTAACAATTGGCATTGTTCCTGTGCAGCCGTGCAACAAGGCGCAGGGGCAGTTTACTTCCCCTTTACTTTCTACGGCATGGCCATGTAGCAGTAAGGCACAATCTCACTCTTAGTGTTGGCCTATTGCACTCTGCAGTGAGCTGTTCGCCAAAGAATTCCTGAATAAGCCACTCCATGCTCACAAGAGTTAGCACATAATCCCAGCACTGCTTGCCCAGTTTGGATCTGACGTAGAGAATACTAATTCTGCTGCTGCCATTCATCATCCAACACTTCTGTTTGGTCCAATACTGAAGCAGTCTTTTGAAAATAGTATTAAGAGACAGCAATCAGCTGGCAAGTTGATCTGAAAAGCTATGTGAACAGGGATGAAAAGTGAGATGGGGAGATTTTGTGGCTGGAAGGAATGAAGGAAAATAAAAGTCACTATTTTTACACTGAATATTACATCATTTCTGCTTTGAAGCATATTTGTGTGACCTCTACAGAGGCTAAATGTCAAATGGCTTGGCACAGACGTATGGTCCTGAGAAGTATTTAAAATGTTCTAATACTTATTTGAAACATGTTCACACTTTTTTTCCTTCAAGAAATCAAGCTAAGAACTTCCCAAACAGAAACTTTCCCCCTCCCCCTCAAGATTTTGGCTGCTTCCTGGTTCTCTATGCATCAAACTACAGCAATAATAATTTTCCAGAAAAATTCTGGTGTTTAGTGCTTCAAGGCCTGGACAAAAAAAGAAGTGCAGCATATCACAAGAAAGAAGAAGTTAACAGCATTGAGTGACACTCCGGTTAAGGGATTAGTTTCAGTTTTGATAGAATGTTTGATTTATTTCATCTGGATTGGTTTGCTATCATTAATAGTACCCTCCTATAAGTAAGAGTTTTCTGAAACTTCGTCAAAGTAAACAATGATGTCTTACGCATCTGGGTCCTCAATGGTCATCAGGGGTCAGCCTGTTTCATAAGTGACAATTCAGCATTATTAATATGAGTGCAGGAAAGAAGATGTACAACTAATTCATTTTGACATTGTGGACACAAAACTCTGACAAATTCATAAGTGCCAATATTTGCTAAAAGCAATGTGAAAGCAACATGTTCCAAATAACCCACAAGGTGGTCTATTTGTTTGGGGAATTGTGTGCTGAGTGTAGTGGCCTGCTAGGCAAGGCTGAGAGCTTCTTAATGAGGCTTTGATCCCTAAGTCCTTTAGCACCCATCAACCCTTAACCAGGAGGCAGGGCTTCTCAGGAAGACCAGGGCTTTAAAGCAGTGGTTCTCAAAGCTGGTCCGCCACTTGTTCAGGGAAAGCCCCTGGTGGGCCGGGCCAGTTTTTTTATCTGGTGCATCTACAGGTTCGGCCGATCACGGCTCCCACTGGCCACGGTTCACTGCGGGAAGCCAATGGGGGCTGCGGGAAGAACGGCCAGCACATCCGTCGGCCCGCGCCGCTTCCCCCATTGGCCTGAGACAGCGAACCGCGGCCAGTGGGAGCCGCAATCAGCCGAACCTGCGGACGCAACAGGTAAAGAAACTGACCCGGCCCGCCAGGGGCTTTCCCTGAACAAGCAGCGGACCGGCTTTGAGACCACTGCTTTAAAAAGCCCACTCCTAAGTGACCAGAGGAGCTAGCGACCAGGAGCGGCTAACAGGGGAGTTTTGTGAGGATTTTGGAGGGGGACTGTGATGGGGGCTAGATACACTTAACATTCCTTAAATTTAAAGCCAAAAACACCCCTTGATAAAAACAAAACAACAACAAAGGAACAAGCTTCACGAGTAAAAAAACAATGCAGGCACAAGTCCAGCAATAGAGTGGGGGCTATCCAGTTTATTGTACCCAATGCAGCATGTATGATTACCTACCCTATGTGTGCATTCGGAGCTAGGAGCTCCTAGCCTTCAGAGACTGTGTACGGGCTTTGGAGACCAGAGTGGCTGAACTGGAGGAGCTAAGGGAGACAGAGAGGTACATAGATGAGACTTTCTGGGACACAGTAGAACAGTCCCACACCCAGACTGACAACCTCTGTGCTGTTGAGGAGGATGAAAGTCTCAGGGAAGGAGAACATCTAACTGGAGCAGAGCGAAATGATCCCA
Organism: Trachemys scripta elegans; assembly: GCF_013100865.1. Lineage (NCBI taxonomy): Eukaryota > Metazoa > Chordata > Testudines > Emydidae > Trachemys > Trachemys scripta. Next base: position 25,062,623 of record NC_048299.1, read on the forward strand.
TAGTTGGGACCCTCCTTCCAGATGATGTTGGGGTATCCTCTCGCACTGAGGATACCTCTCCGGGGGATCGAACTCCAGGTATTAGTAATGGGCGGTTTGATCATTAGAAACATAGATAGCTCGATTTGTGGTGATCGGGGGAACTGCATGATGACTTGCCTGCCTGGTATGAAGGTTGCAGATCTCTCAGAACATCTAGATAGACTTATGTGTAGTACTGGGGAGGAGCTGGTGGTTGTGGTACACGTAGGTACCAGTGACAGGGAAGGATAGGAGAGAGGTCCCGGAGGCCAAATTTAGGTTGCTATGTAAGAGATTGAAGTCCAGCACCTCTATGGTAGCATTCTCTGAAATGCTTCCAGTTCCATGCACAGGCCTAGTAAGATAAGCAGAAATGCAGGGTCTCAATGTGTGGATGAGACAATGGTGTAGGGAGTAGGGGTTTCAATTTATTAGGAACTGGGAAAGGAGGAGCCTATACGGGAAGGAGGGGTGCCACCTAAACCAAAATGGAACCAGATTGCTGGCACTTAACATTAAAAAGGTCATAGAGTAATTTTTAAACTCAGCGTTGGGGGAAAGCCGAGAGGTGCGGAGGAGCACATGGTTCGGATAGAGACATACCTTAGGGAAGGATCTATTAATGGAGATTCTCTATGTCCTAGTAAGGAGGAGAGGATGGAAGATGATAAAATACAGGTAAGATCTAATGAGAAACAATCAAATGAAAAAAAGTCCATTCAATTACATCATGTAACGGTAGACAGCTAAAAAGTGACAAGTTTTTAAAGTGCTTATATACCAATGCTAGAAGTCTAAATAATAAGATGGCTGAACTAGAGCAGTGGTTCTCAAACTAGGGCCGCCGCTTGTTCAGGAAAAGCCCCTGGCGAGCTGGGCTGGTTTGTTTACCTGCTGCGTCCACAGGTTCAGCTGATCGTGGCTCCCACTGGCTGCGGTTCGCCGTCCCAGGCCAATGGAGGCAATGGGAAGCTGCATGGGTTAAGGGACGTGCTGGCCGCCCTTTCTGCAGCCCCCATTGGCCTGGAGCAATGAACCACGGCCAGTGGGAGCTGTGATCAGCCGAACCTGCGGACGTGGCAGGTAAACAAACTGGCCTAGCCTGCCAGCGGCTTTCCCTGAACAAGCGGCAGCCCTAGTTTGAGAACCACTGAACTAGAGTGCCTCATATTAAATGAGGATATTAATATAATAGGCATCACAGAAACTTGGTGGAATGAGGATAATCAATGGGACACAGTAATACCAGGGTACAAAATGTATCAGAAGGACAGAACAGGTTCTGCTGGTGGAGGAGTGGCACTATATGTGAAAGAAAGTGTAGAATCAAATGAAGTAATATCAAATATTAAATGGACCAAACTGTACCGTAGAATCTCTATGGATAGTAATTCCATGCTCTAATAATAATATAGCAGTAGGGTCATATTACGGCCACCTGACCAGGATGGTGATAGTGATTATGAAATGCTCAGAGAGATTAGAGAGACTATTAAAATAAAAAAAACCTCAATAATAAAGGAGGATTTCAACTATCCCCATACTGACTGGGTACATGTCACCTCAGGACAGGATGCAGAGATACAGTTTCTTGACACCTTAAATGACTGCTTCTTGGAGCAGCTAGTCCTAGAACCTACAAGAGGGAAGGCAATTCTTGATTTAGTCCTAAGTGGAGCACAGGATCTGGTCCAAGAGGTGAATATAGCTGGACTACTTGGTAATCGTGACCATAATATAATTAAATTTAACTTCCCTGTGGCAGGGAAAACACCAGAGCAGCCCAACACTGTAGCATTTAATTTCAGAAAAGGGAACTGCACAAAAATGAGGAGGTTAGTTCAACAGAAATTAAAAGGTACAGCACCAAAAGGGAAATCCCTGAAAGCCACATGGAAACTTTTTAAAGACACCATAATAGAGGCTCAGCTTAAATGTATACTCCAAATTAAAAAAAAACATAGAAAGAGAACCAACAAAGTGTGGTTCTGTGGCTAAACAACAAAGTAAAAGAAGCAGTGAGAGGCAAAAAGGCATCCTTTAAAAGGGGGAACTTAAATCCTAGTGAGGAAAATAGAAAGGATCATAAACTCTGGCAAAGAAGTGTAAAAATATAATTAGGAAGGCCAAAAAAGAATTTGAAGAACAGCTAGCCAAAGGCTCAAAAATAATAGCAAAAATTTGTTTAAGTACATCAGAAGCAGGAAGCCTGCTAAACAACCAGTGGCACCACTGGACGATCGAGATGCTAAAGGAGCACTCAAGGAAGATAAGGCCATTGCAGAGAAAATAAATGAATTCTTTGCATCAGTCTTCACCGCTAAGGATGTGAGGGAGATTCCCAAACCAGAGCCATTATTTTTAGGTAACAAATCTGAGGGACTGTCCCAGATTGAGTTATCATTAGAGGAGGTTTTCAAACAAATTAATAAACTAAACAGTAATAAGTCACTAGGATCAGATGGTATTCACCAAAGAGTTCTGAAGGAAATCAAATGTGAAATTGCAGAACTACTAACTGTAGTTTGTAATCTATCATTTAAATCAGCTTCTATACCAAATAACTGGAGGATAGCTAATGTGATGCAAATTTTAAAAAAGGGCTCCAGAGGTGATCCCGGCAATTACAGGTGGGTAAGCCTGACTTCAGTACTGGGCAAACTGGTTGAAACTATAGTAAAGAAAACAATTATCAGACACATAGAGGAACATAATTTGTTGGGGAAGAGTTAACATGATTCTTGTAAAGGGAAATCACGCCTCACCAGTCTACTAGAATTCTTTGAGGGGGTCAAAAAGTATGTGGACAAGGGGAGTCAAATATATATGGTGTACTTAGATTTTCAGAAAGCCTCTGACAAGGTCCCTCGCCAAAGGCTCTTAAGCAAAGTAAGCTGTCATGAGATAAGAGGGAAGGTCATTTCATGGATTGGTAAAAGACAGGAAACAAAGGGTAGGAATAAATGGTCAGTTTTCAGAATGGAGAGAGGTAAATAGTGGTGACCTCCAGGGGTTTGTACTAGGACCAGTGCTATTCAAAATATTCATAAATGATCTGGAAAAAGGGGTAAACAGTGAGATGGCAAAATTTGCAGATGATACAAAACTACTCAAGATACGTAAGTCCCAGGCAGACTGTGAAGAGCTACAAAAGGATCTCTCAAAACTGGGTGTCTGGGGAACAAAATGGCAGATGAAATTTAATGTTGATAAATGCAAAGTAATGCGCATTGGAAAACATAATCCTAACTATACATATACAGTGATGGGGTCTAAATTAACTGTTACCACTCAAGAAAGACCTTGGAGTTATTGTGGATAGTTTTCTGAAATCATCCACACAATGTGCAGCGGCAGTCAAAAAAGCAATCAGAATGTTGGGAATCATCAAGAAAGGGATAGATAATAAGACAGAAAATATCATATTGCCTCTATATAAATCCATGGTATGCCCACACCTTGAATACTGCGTGCAGATGTGGTCACCCCATCTCAAATATATATATATTGGAATTGGAAAAGGTTCAGAAAAGGGCAACAAAAATGATTAGGGGTATGGAACAGCTGCACTTTTCAGCCTAGAAAACAGATGACTAAGGGGGGGTATGATCTATAAAAAAGGTCTATAAAATCATGACTGGTGTGGAAAAAGTAAATAAAGAAGTGTTATTTACTCCTTCTCATAAAACAAGAGTTAGGGGTCATCAAATGAAATTAATAGGCAGCAGGTTTAAAACAAACAAAAGGAAGTATTTTTTCATACAACGCACAGTCAACCCATGGAATTCCTTGCAGAGGATGTTGTGAAGGCCAAGACTATAATAGGGTTCAAAAAAGAGCTAGATAAATTCATGGAGGATAGGTCTGTCAATGGCTATTAGCCAGGATGGGCAGACACGGTGTCCCTAGCCTCTGTTTGGCAGAAGCTGGGAATGGGTGACAGGGAACGGATCCCTGGATGATTACTTGTTCTGGTCATTCCCTCTGGGGCACCTGGCATTGGCCGCTGTCGGAAGACAGGATACAGGGCTAGATGGACCTTTGGTCTGACCCAGTATGGTCGTTCTTATGTTCTTATGTGAGGACTGATGATGGGTTCTGTGATTGAGTTTTAATTATCTTCCATGCCCTAGTTGTTACTATTTTTTTAACACAATTAATGAAGAATATTTAGAGAAGTTTGGATTGTGACGATGGGTTACTGATTATGTTTCTTTCTTTTGATTGCCATATTCACGATCATTTTATGATTAATGTTTTGGTTTGTAAGCCCAGTTACATCCAATTCTGTAATGATTATTATAGTATTTGTATGAATTATAACAATATTTAATTACAGTTATAAGAATCAGTAATAGGGTATTGATGTCAATGGGTATCTTTCCATTGGGTTCAATGGGCATTGGATTGGGCCTAGAGAGCTCTGCAAATGTGGGAAGGAAGAGATGAAGAAGGAATTAACTACACATAAAAGGAGCTAGTGGTCATCTCACTTAATCAGCTGCTGGAAGGTGCTCAGATATGGCCATGGTATAAGGACCTGAATATAACAGAATAGAAATGACCAGGTGTTTTCCAACATTTGTAAATGTTTTCGCAATGATTGACATTAAAAGGAAGGCAGAAAGACACGAGGCCAAATCCTGCTGGCTTTACTCACATTATTTGGAGCCAATAGCAGTATTCACATGAGTGAGACAAGCCAGGTATCCCTTGACAGCACCAGGCATGGTCCTGGCAGCTTTACTCACACAAACAGCCTCCTGGTTTTCAGCCACTAACCACTGTAAGTAAAATGTAAAAAATGTAATAATATGGAAGATTAAGCACTGCCCAGAAAGCATTGTAAAGAGCACATAGTAAATGAAGCCATCTTTCTTTACACTACCTGACTTACTATCCACTTAAGGGGAGGCTAATCCTACAGCCCTTACTCACATGACTAGTCCCACTGATTTCAGCAGGACTACTTGATGCTCCAGTTCAACAAGAATGTGCTAAAACAGCTCCAGTTGAGCATGCGCTTCTTGGCCATTCAACAGACTTCTGTGAAGAGATCCAGCTTCAGGATCCTGCATATTTTGAGCCTCTGGAGTCTTAACAGAACTCAGGCACTGGGGTCCCTAGGCACACACTTGAAATGCAGATGCTTTCTCTAGCACCCTCTTCTGAGAGTTGCAATCCCTGGTCCAGCTGTACAGCCCCTAGAATCAGTGTTCACTCCTCAAATTCTCTCTGTAGCTTAAACACACTCTTTCCCAGAACTCCAGCCATAGGGTGTTTGGACTCTACAGTTTTCTTCTTCTAGGGCACATGAAATGCACAGATACTTTGCACAGGACGCTAAAACCATTGTTGTTCACTTAATCACACAAGGAATACACAGATCCACACAGAACTAATAGATTTTACATGCATTTCCCTGCCTGAGATTCCTCAGTATTCCAGAGCATTCTTTGTACTATCCATGTCCCTAGTCTGGTGGGTATGTGCTAGGTCCTGTCAGCCTTTGGTGGATACACATAGATAAAGAGGCATTCCATAATATAGCAATTGTCATTGCAACAACTTCATAATAATTTCAAAACAGCAACCAGAATTTATAAGTTGTACACAGATTCCCCTAATCACCACATGTGCTTAGATCCATCTCTATTCATCAAAATACTTAAGCACTTGCTTAACTGCAAGCATGTGTTTAGGTGATTTGCTGAACAGGGGAGGTCTGATGAATTGGAGCCTGCGTGAGGCTGCAGGGTTGGGCTCTAAGAGCCAGATGTTCAAAGGTATTTAGGCACCTAAAGACACAGAAACGTGCCTTGTGGGATTTTTGAAAACACCAAGGCTCTAATTCCCATTGAAATCAATTAAAATCCCACTAGGTGCCAACTGCATCTTAGACACCTAACTTACATTAAAAATCTGCCCTAAGTGTGTATTTACTGCTCAGTGCTCAGTGGATCTTAATTACCAAATACATGCATAAGTTAATTTCTAGACAGTATCTGCAGTGCTACCGTATATACTTATGAATTTTCAAAAGAGATCTAGCTAAGAGGTCTATTAGGTACAGAGTCTACTGGAATATTTCCATGTCTGGGTGAAGCCAGATACTTAGACCATTACTCATGTGAGTAGCCTTGGTGTACATGAGGAGTCCTATTGAAAGCCATAGGGATAATAAACTAAACCTTCAGTGAACCCTCCAGTTCAAATGCTGATTGCATTCTCTTTCTGCTGTCAGAATTGTTCTGGCTAAGGCTAGTCTCTTACTAGCAGCATATGTCTAAGTACCTCTACAGCAGTGTTTCTCAACCTTTTTGATACCAGGGACTGGTTTGCTGCCTTCCTAAACTGTGTCAGGGAGATCTCTGGGACTGGCCCTGGTCCACTGACTGGCCGTTGAGAAACATTGCTCTAGAGTCCTCTAATAGACCAATGAGATAGATTTCAGTTCTATTCTATACAATCTTTTTATTTATGTTTCTTTCACTAAACTAAACTCTTAAACTAAAAAAATTAGTGATCAAAACAAACCAACCTAAACATATCCTCAGTGAAATGAGGATAAAATGCTACCTTAAAAAAGACCCAAATGGCCAGGATTTGAAATCCACTTTGTATACATCATGTTCCAATCCATCAGCCTGGAAACATTTTCCTTAGCTCCCCAGCAGCACAGGAGTCACTTCTCTCAAGTAAGTCACTTCTAATTTGGATGGGCTCAAAATGGATGTTGTGCCTATGTTTTGGACTGCATTCTGCAGTAAAGCTGCAAGCTTGGTGATGAGGTCCCAACTCTAGAGTGGCCTATAAATTCCCAGAGGTTCTCTACAATTAGTTGTTTGGCATTTTTTTAAATCACTCTCTCATGCATCTGCTGAGTTTCTTGATGTGCCAATATGGCAAACTAGCAGAGGACTAGCTATCCTCCTCTTACTCTTCAGTGCAGGTGGTCTGAATGTATTTCCCAGCACTGCATGCACTTTTTGCAGATGCTTCCTGAGATTCTGCTCAGAATTCTCGGGAGTGTGCAAGGGTCAGAGGCTTGGCACAGACATTCTCATATGATTCTTTCTTATTAAATTTTGCAGTGATATATGAGGGGTTTAATTTTTAAATAGAAAAAAGATTTTTCCAAGCTACTCAGAGAGACTTGTCACATTAGTCAGATCTCCCAATCTGCTTTCCAGGTACATTGTATGTACTCAGAGCCTAAATGATTTTCAAGGAATGTGTGTCACCTGTGTAAAAATCTTGTTCAGGATGGCAGATTCCATGACAATGACTCACAATCTGCACAGCATAGATTCCAAAAATAACTTATACCCATTTCAGTCAGAGTCTTGCAGATAATTTAGAAAAAAAACAAAAACAAATATGATTGTGATGGATCTGCTAAGCAGGGGACTACAACTCCCATCAGCCCTCTCCCCACTGCATTTCCCTTTCCCTTGGCCAGGTAAGGGGAAGGTTCCTGAACCACAAAGTGGCTAGGGTCTGTTGGGAAGCAGTGGCTGCATGGCAGTTTAGGGTTGTCCCAAGCATGGGGTTGCATCCCTGACCATCTTGGCTAATAGCCATTGTTTAGCCATGGCTATCCTCCAGGAATGTATCTAATTCTTTTTTGGTCATCGCAAGATTCCATGGCAATGAGTTCCACAGGTTAATTGTGCAGTGTGTGAAAAAGCATTTCCTTTTGTTTGTATTAAACCTGCTGCCTATTAATACCATCGACTGACCCCTGTTTTTTGTATTGTGTGAAAGAATAAATAGCTGTTCTCTATTCACTTTTTTCCATGCCATTCTTGATTTTAAAGACCTCTATCATATCCCTCCCTTAGTCTTCTCTTTTGTGGGCTGGACAGGCCTAATCCTTTTACTCTCTCCTCATATTGAAGCCATTCTATACCCTTGATCATTTCTGGTGCCCTTCTCTAAATCTTTTTCAGTTCCACTTTTTTCACTGTTTCCGTTATTTATTCCTGCTGACTTGGAAACTATATATATAGATATTATTGTATCTTCAGTCTCTCTGCAGAAGGCAAAATTCCAGAAAAGCTCAAGCCCATAAGGATTTCCTATCCTGACAGCAGTGCAGAATGTGAAATAGAATTCTCTCATGTCAATGCTATTGCTTCAGCAAAAAGGAATCCTTTCTCACAGTCCAGCAGACAAAAGGTGGTAAACAGATTTCAGCTCTGTCACGGGAGGTATCTTGTTACTAGAGTAGGAGTAACTGTGCTAATGAGATGATTTAATATTAGTATGACAGTGTCTATGCTAATGAATATCTTAATCCTCTGAGCATGCCCAGTAATAATGTAATTGTATCCAGAAGTCTGAATAGTCTCAGGCCTTGTATTTGGGGATAGCCCTAATTCATCTATCAGTGGAGCTGCACTGGTGGTGACTGTAGAAAGGACATGTAGGGGTTTTGCACCAATTGAGCTGTAAATTGTAAAGCTGTGTTACCCCAAATTAATGCTGAGTTCCCTTTTAATAAAAGTTTTCTTTTGTTATACCCAGACTCAGTGCTTGTGATTGGGGAATATTGCCTCCTAGAGACACTCTGGGGTGGTGTTTAGTTTCCCCAGATTTCTGGGTGAGGGCATCAAGCCAGTTTTGTTTTGGAATGTTAAGAGGAACCCTAGATATCGAACCCAGCCCTTGTTGCTGCTGACACCATTTGGCAGAAAAGTTACAGAGGCAATGGTAAATCCAAATTAGCTCAGTGAGTGCTAACCCCTTTAATAAGGAAAGTTCCAGGAAATATCTGAACTTCCTTGTCATTTTCATTCCCAAGCATGCACAAATCATGTCCATATAACTTCTCAAGTGTTTTTAATCCTTAAAACCATTTGTAATGTCCAAAGGGCACAGAGCTTGTGCTAGTGAAACAGCACTAAAGACCTTTTTAAAGAAACAAGGATATGCAGACATAACAGCCCCACACCAGTAAAATCACAGTGGAAGAATGATATTGTCAGCAAGTGGCATTTTCACCCTGCATTTACCAGTACACACACACACTGAACATGTTCTCAACTTACCCCTTTCTTACGGTTTGCATTTATTGCTAATTTATAGAACAATAAAATATAAATCTCAGCATGTTTTCTCCTCTGCTATTGCCACTGCCCCTACTTCCATCTTGTTCAGAGAAACTCTCAAACTCTTTTATACTCCTCTGTTGGAATTAATAGTATCCACCTGCTCTGATATCAGCAGGGGTCAGCAGAAGAGCTCTGTATTTCTATGCAGAGTCCTAGAGCTCTACCAGGAGTCACAATTATAAATGGAGTATGAACAAACAGAACACATTTGCAGAAATCTGAAATGTTTTGAAATGCTCTCCTTTTTAAACAATTCATACAGCATTTTTCAAACCAAACATCAGCCATTTCCCTGTGGGCCAGGATATATTATTCTAGTAGTTTAGAATTTCCTCATTTCTTTCAAATCATTTTCACCACAGCTTTGTGCTGATAATTTGGGATTTATATTGTGCCACTCCGCATTTATGAAACAATAAGTAGTCACCTGGGCCGGTGTTAGGGGGTAGCAAGCAGGGCAATTGCTTGGGCCCCATGCCACAGGGGCCCCCGCAAAGCTAAGTTACCTGATCAGGCTTCGGCTTCAGCCCTGGCGGGGGAGAGGGCTTCAGCTTCAACTCTGGGTGGTGGGGCTCAGGCTTTGGCTTTGATTCCTTAGTTTCTGCCTTGGGCCCCACCGAATCTAACACTGGCTCTGGCACTCACAACAGTGACTATTAATTATGCCACCCAAAATATCACCTGTGGCACTTAGCTTGAAAGCTCACACATGAAAGTACTAGCAATTGGATTTGGTATGTTTAGGATATAGGAAATAAATACCAAGTATATTTAATTTACTGAAATCAAAGTGCTTGATCCAGAAGTGGGAAATACACCAGTGCACAGGGCCCCCAGAGGTGGATGTCTGCCTGAATGTATACAATGTGGCAAGGTGCCCACAACCCAAGGTGCCCTTGGATCAGAGATAGCCATCACAGTCCCAAAAGTGGATATCACTGGCCAAGGAGCGTCATGGCCCAGACACTAACACAGGGCTCTCTGCCTGCCCTCCCTCCTCACACACAATCCTTCGTCTGCAGCCTTGTTTTCAGTTTAAAAACACCCCTACCCAAATCTAATTCTACAACTCAGTCCCAGGGAGGCTTGTAGTGCAAAAAAAATCTGTCCTCTCTTGAGGGGGGATCCCACCTTTGATGCAGCAGCAACTGTCCCTGCTCCCAGTCTCCCCAGCTCTGGTGGTGATGAGTGAAGGCTATAGTATTTGAAGACAGACATACCTGTCTCCCCAGCTCTGGTGGTGGTGAGTGAAGGCTATAGTATTTGAAGACAGACATACCTGACATATGCAATTATTTGCAAATCTTGTAGTCAATTATTTTGTACCACTGGAGTCTATAAAGAGTTTCTTTCTAGCCAGAACTGACTCCATCTTGGCCTGTGATTTGTGTAAATCTCAGAAATAAGTCAAATTTGGCTGGGTCAGTGTTGAGATAGGAAACTAGCCAAGACATTCCTGGTGGCTGGCTCCCCAGTGCTGTCAGTTGCATTTATAGGTCACACTAGATGAGCATAGTGGTCCTTTCTGACCTACCAATCTATTAATCTAGGTTCTTATATTGTGATAATCACAGTGCCATATCAATGTGTAGGAATCCCTGAGGCTCTAACGTGTTTAATCTTAACAAAGTGGAGAAGTTTTCTATGTTACATGGGGCCTTAGTTATTAAAGACCATTGGAATTACACAAATAAAGCCTGCAACTCTGAAAATGTACCCCCGTGACTTCTCTTCATTCTGATAACATGTAATCTAAAACATCTGGCATAGTTCAACCTCCAGCCGAAGGGCGTGGGGCAGATTATTCCATTTCAGAGTCTTTTGCACCTTCTTCTGAAGAACCTGCTCCTGGCCAGTCAAGTAGCACACTGGATTAGATGCACCACTGGTCTGATCCTGTCTGGAAATTCCTGTTTCTTTTTCCCCTTGTGTTTAATCAAATCAGCATTTGGGCTTTAAAGATTTACCTAAAAGCAGATAGAACTACTCTAGCAAGCTGGTGGCAGTCTTCTCTAAGGAGGCCATTCTAGCCTCCTCCAAGATGGCTGTTGTGGCTTTGTATTCTTGTTACATAGAAGTGTCCCCCCCTCACAAAGCAACAAAGTATTTTAAGATGATGGATAGGACAGTATCTGGAAATCAGCGAGGCAATACACTAGAAAAGGTTTGCCAATATGGGGGAAATGACTAAGCATAGGCGAGTAAAAGAAAGGGGGCCAGGCATGTGTCTAAACCATTTTCCATTTTCTCTATGTTAGGACAGTGCTGTAGTCAATTTAACTCTTATTTTGTTATATAGTTGCTGGTAAATGTTGATCTCTGACTTGTCTACATGGTGCTTTAGTCTGCACTGGAGCGGGGTATATTTTAGTTTGCACTAGTATGTTGCACAGTAACTGGCTGGTATGGGCTCTGCTGGTGCATACAAACACTTCCCTAGTGTATATTAGCATAAGTACTGTTTGAAATGTGACTTCATTAACACACACTAGGGAACTTTTAGTGCATACCAGCAGGGTCCATGTAGGCCAGATAGTGCACAACACACTAATGAAGACTACAATTTGCACGCCTCCGGTGTGGACTAAAGCACAGTGTAGGCAAGCCTATAATGCTGAATTAATTAATTTAGGGTGATTTTCAGGCATTTATTCAGCAGGACAGAGTTGTACTTTCATTTCAGAGTAACATCATTTATTGTAGTGGTTGTGGATCCAATGCCTAATAGCAAGCGGGCCAGTCACAACTGCAAGGACTCCTCTCACCATGCACTCCCTGGACTACACATCACCCCATCTGCTAGTAATAGACTTTTCAAATTCCAAAGTCTCACATCTGTTTCTATTCCCACTAAAGTCAGAGGCAAAACTGCTATGGGAGCAAAACTGGACCCTATCTCTGATAAATAAAACAATATCACATGAATGGCTGCGGTTATTTCTTTAATAGGTATAAAAGCTGATGCTGCCTCTACATCCTCTATTGAATACAAACTCCAGCCTCCAGCTGTGGTGCACAAGTTAAATTCCCCTGAACAAAATAGTTTTTTCTAGTTAAAACTGTTTTTTTTTCTCAGAGTGAAAATGATAAAAGTTGCACTCAAAATTGGTGCGTTTTTTATATTTCTCCGTGAAACCAACAAAAAGTAGAAATGTAGCAATGTTGCTGCAACAGGGATTTTTTTTTTTTGCACTCTTCTAATAAATGAAACCCTGCTGCAGATTATGTTTTGTCTGCAACACAGAGGAAATAACACTTACTAACACCTTATGGGCAGTTTTTGGCACAATATAATAAAGTTAAGTTGTTCCCGTCCACTGTTTGCTTCTTAGAGGTTAAACTAAATGGGGAAAAATTCATTGCTGGAATAAACAGTTGCTACTGCATTGAATACAACTGAAGACTTACACAAGTTGTGAATTTGGATGGGTCGATGGGTAGATACGTTTAAGACCTACTTTCTATTGCAAGGACTAGTGCTTTTACTATGTTAAACAAATCCCTCTCTACCTGTTTGACTTACTCGCTCAAACTCCATTTGGTCCACCCCTATAATGCTTACATTTTTGCTTGATAAGTACTATGCAGCCTACATGACTGCTGAAGCAAACAGAGGAACTGGCTAAAAAGACAGAGAGATGTGTGCCAGTCAAACACTGATGATAAACATGAAAGATAAAGAGGCAGAGATTAGGTAGGAAGTGAGCCATTTGAATCCTGACTCAGTGTTAACTAAACAACAAAGGCCTTGCTGCTTTTTTGATATTTTATTTAATTTTTCCCCAATCAGAACAATCCTGTTCCATAGATTGGTTGTTCTGCCCTCTGAGATGGTTTATGTGATTTCTTCAAAAGGATTAGAACTGTGTGAGTCTCTATTTTACTGATTAAGTTGGACGGATCCTTCAACATCTATAACATCCATATGAATTTTCACTAGAGTTTAGGATGGCTTCTTTCTCCACTACCGTATCTTTTAAAAATTGAGGTAGAAAGCTGGACAACTTTATCAGTTTTAAAGAGGACAAGCTCTATCCGGTGTGTGGTATTTGTTTTAACTACCACTATATTTCTTGCTCACAGTTTCAGGTTTAGGCCTCAATTCTAGGAAAGCATTTCTATTCAGGAGAGGCACTTAAGCATGTGGTGAACTTTAAGCACACATTTACGTCCCCTTGAAGTCAAAATTAAGAATGTGCTTTAAGTTCTTTCCTGAATCCGGGCTTTAAACAGCCATTTATACTTGGAATTCTACATACAGCCTTTCTCTGTTGCTAGATAAATCCTCCTACTTCACTAGACATTAAATATATACTTTTTTAAGTGCAGATTTAGTGAGATATGTATAGTCAATTAGAAATTCAATGAACTCTGAAACTTTAGATTTCAATGAAGTGGGTACATTTTGTTACTTTTCTTCAGGCAATAATAAGAGTATTTTTGCACCTACTGATTTTTTTACTTCTATCTTTTATACAAAAAATAAAAAGTACTTTTTACCTTGATTGCCTAAGCTATGAAAAAAAGACATTACTTTTTGTTTTCTGCACCATTATGGGCTATGTTTTGAATCAGGAGATTCTCCTTGATATCAATGGAAGGAAGATGAGACTCTACAAATTGATATGACTCATGTAAGATCGTAATAGGGGTAAGTTAAGTTCCAAAAGGTTGAGGTTTTCAAGGGTCAGAATTCATATCAGCCTTATTGGAACTTACCAAAATGTTTCAATTCTTAACTTTACTACCAATTACCAGGTCTGATTCCATACATACCTACCCTTGCAACTGAAAGCAGTTTGGTATTATGGTGGTGGGAAGTATAGAAATCCCTATGATGGACAGGCACTTAGTCTGGCAGGCAATATTATTGGCATATGTGATGAAGCAGAAAAACTACCAGTCAGCAAAGCAGGGGTTAAAGAGAGCCTTTGGGACCAGCTAGCCCTGCCCTGATATACCTGCAGCCATTGCAGGCCTGAAAGGGCAGAAAAGGAAAGAGCCTTTCTGGGGCTGACTGGCAAAGGGGCAGGAGCTATCTGCCTCCCTACCTGAGGGGAAGGAGCTCTAACCTACCAGCCAAGGCAGCCAACGGGGAGTAAGCACTGTCTCCTCAGGCAAGGGGTCCTGCTAAGGGGACGCAGGAGCCTCCAGCACATGAGGTAACTGAGTGAGCAAACCTCAGAGACATTGTAGGGCTCACCCTCACCAGCTGGCCGTTGCCCCGCCCGAAGTAGCCCGGGACCGCGGCAAAGCACTGCCCAAGACCCAAGAGAGGACCTACGGGAAGTAAGCTGCCCAGCAAATTGGACTAGAGGGAATATGCCCAAAATTAAACAGGAAGCAGCCTAGGGCAGTGGAATTTGATTACCTGCAGGGAGGGCCCCCCCCATTCAGAGGTTCATGTACACGGGGCCCAGGGCTGGAGAGGGAGGGCCTGGGTCCCCCTACCTCTTCCCCCCAGCCTTAAAGACTGAGGCTTCTCAACCAAGCGGGGGTGGGCGGGGGGAGAGGGAAGGGGGCCTGAGAGCCAGACACTCTAACCACTAGGCCACCCAGCCCTCCAAGCTGCTTGTTACAGCATACTAAATAGTTTTCCTACTGTAATCATGTGTCCTTTCAGATGAAACTCCCCTATCTTAATCCTTCCCCTTTACTCCTAGTATACTCAGTTAACCCAACAGATTCCCCTCTCAACTGTCCCTGATCCAATCATCCGCCCTTTTATCTTATTTTTTGGTCCACTATCCTTATCCTTAACCCTTATTCTGGACCTCTTACCCAGACAAAATTGCCTCCTTCTCAGTGATTTTTATTTCCCTCCCCCCACCCTCCCCAAGCTCAATTTCCTGCTAAAAGCAAGCCATTTTCAATGCACAGCAACAGGCTTTATTAGTCTTCAAAACCCAGGAAATATGAAACATATTCTGAGCACCATTTACTAGCCCCCGTCTACTAACTACATATTTACATATATACAGGTATAAAGTGCTCCAGTGACAATCCCCATACTCCAATGCATCCCTCCATGCATTCCCATTACCTTAATTCCACTTGCTGCTTTAGTTGCTTCTGAATAATTGATTGTAGATGTGTCCTGTCTGAACAGGAGTGAGAGTTGGGACTAGAGCTTATCAAAAAATATTTCCCCCCCCAAAGAAAATTTTGACATAAAGGAAAAAATCATTTTATCAAAATGCTCAGTAGAAATTTCATAGAAAAACCAAAACCCTGAAAACCAAGTTGTTTTTGTCAACCAAAACACAAAACCTGTCAGCTGAAAAATGGGAACTGAAAACTACCAAAATTAAAAAAAAAATTAATCACATTCTGAAAATTATCAATCCACTCTAAAATTCAGGTTTTGGTGCAATATGTTTTGGTTTTAGCCTTTCAAACAATAAACTGAATATTTCTGATGAAAGCAGGAACTTCCCAAGAAAATTTTCATTCAGTTGAAAACCCAATTTTCCATTAAGAAACAAGTGGTAGAAGGATTTTGCTTTGCCTGAGTTAGGACCAGGATAATGCAATCAATCCATTTAACATTACACAGCAAACCATGGTATGCACATGACTCCTATCCACCCTCAGTCTCTGAGGTGAATTAATACAGACAGATGTAGTAATATAGATCATTTTGAGAATTTGCTGAGTGTTTGTCTTAAGTACCACCCTTCTAAGCTGTTTTTAAATTATAATTTTAATTAATTAAACATATATAATATAGTTAGTTAATTGACAAAACATTACCATAAGAACATAAGAACTGCCATACTGGGTCAGACCAAAGGTCCATCTAGCCCAGTATCCTGTCTTCCGACAGTGGTCAATGCCAGGTGCCCCAGAGAGAATGAACAGAACAGGTAATCATCAAGTGATCCATCCCCTGTCACCCATTCCCAGCTTCTGGCAAACAGAGGCTAGGGACACCATCCCTGCCCATCCAGGCTAATAGCCATTGATGGACTTATTCTCCATGAATTTATCTAGTTCTTTTTTGAACCCTGTTACAGTCTTGGTCTTCACAACATTCTCTGGCAAGGAGTTCCACAGGTTGACTGTGTGTTGGGTGAAAAATACTTTGATTTATCCCTGGTGCCTATTAATTTCATTTGGTGGCCCCTAGTTCTTGTGTTATGAGAAGGAGTAAATAACACTTCCTTATTTATTTTCTCCACACCGGTCATGATTTTATAGACCAAGCTGAAAAGTCCCAGTCTTATTAATCGCTCCTCATACAGAAGCTGTTCCATACCCTTAATAATTTTTGTTGACCTTTTCTGAACCTTTCCCAATTCCAATATATCTTTTTTTGAGATGGGGTGACCACATCTGCACGCAGTATTCAAGATGCGGGCGTACCATGGATTTATAGAGAGGCAATATGATATTTTCTGTCTTATTATCTATCACTTTTTTAATGATTCCCAACATTCTGTTCGCTATTTTGACAGCCACTGCACATTGAATGGATGTTTTCAGAGAACTATCCACAATGACTCCAAGATCTCTTTCTTGAGTGGTAGCAGCTAACTTAGATCCCATCATTTTATATGTATAGTTGAGATTATGTTTTCCAATGTGCATTACTTTGTTTATCTAATTTCATCCTATAATACATATCAGTATTGAATTTCATCTGCCATTTTCTTGCCCAGTTTTGAGAGATCCTTTTGTAGCTCTTCACAGTCTGCCTGGGACTTAACTATCTTGAGTAGTTTTGTATCATCTGCAAATTTTGCTATCTCACTGTTTACCCCCTTTTCCAGATCATTTATGAATATATTGACTAGGACTGGTCCCAGTACAGACCCATGGGGCGACACCGCTATTTACTTCTCTCCGTTCTGAAAACTGACCATTTATTCCTACCCTTTGTTTCCTATCTTTTAACCAGTTACCAATTCATGAGAGAACCTTCCCTTTAAATACACTATATCCACTGGATCCCCCTTGTCCACATGCTTGTTGACCCCCTCAAAGAATTCTAGAAGATTGGTGGGGCATGATTTCCCTTTACAAAAACCATGTTGACTATTCCCCCACAAATGATGTTCATCCATCATTCATGTATTCATACCATCAACTTTGCAGATAGAGAACAGTAATTTTTGGCAGATCAGGCTATAGCTGATTAGCTACAGACACAGGCTGAGTTTTTCTGGACAGACCTTTCCACTCTCTTTTTGTTTTGTTTTAAAAAAGCCCCAAATAAGTATATGCTGAATTACATCAAGATGTGACCGAATGCTATTCTTTTGCTGCTAGTAGTTGTCTCAGTGTGGGTTATAAATGTTTCACTGGTATACTTGGACCTCTGGAGTATTTGAAACACACACACACTGCAGTTCTAATGGCAACATTCTCTCTTTGTTGGATATAAGCCCAACCAACAAACAGTATCAGATGCCAAGTTTCAGAGACATGCTCCCCAGTTCAAAATTCTCTGACACACCTGTCCTTTACTATTACCATCCACAATACACATTTCTTCTTCCAGCTGTCCTGCACTCCACCGGCATGTATGGCTTTGCAATGTAGCCAGCAGTTCAGATTGCAAGCACAGTGTCAAGAAGTATTATACAGCTTTCTGTGTCTAGTTAATATCCATTGTTTGTTATACTTATAATACTGTCTGCAGTGACTCAAGTGTATGAATACCAACCTTAGGGCAGACTATTAAGAACCAGGGCACAAATGCCAAATTGATTATGAATTCTGTACTTAGATTTCACCAAGCAATTATCAGGTGTAAACTCCTCAAACTCTATAAGCGCGTAAACATGTAGTCACAGACAGTCCTCTGGGGTACTCCAATCTATCTTGCCACCCAGAGTGAGCATACCTTTGTGCCAGATGATCCCTTATACCAAGAATCACAGTAATATTCAGGTATCAGAGTAATATTCAGGTATCACAGTAATATTCAGGTTACTCCTAGGTCTAAAGGACTAGTCACTTACCCCAGATGAATTGCACCTTAGATCTCACACCAAAGACAACACCTGTAGCCAATCCTATAATAAACTATATAAAGATTTATTAACTAGAAAAGGAAACAATAGTTATTTACAAGGTTAAAGCAGGTAAACATATATACACAAATGAGTTACAATCTTAAGGTTCAAAAGATAATTGAAGTGTCTGTAATAAGTAAGTTCTGCATGTCCTTTAGGGATAACTCAGGCTAAGCCACTGGGGATCTCTTACTTATGCCAAGAAATCTCCCCCTCCGAGTCCAAGCAGCATAGAGAATCATTTTTCCTATTTTGGGTTTTTATCCCCCTCCTTTCACATGCTCTAGGCTAAAAATTCAGCAGATGGCAAGAATTCACTTGCATGACTCATCTTCTTGGGGAAAGGGGGCAGAACAACCAACATCTTTTGTCCTGTTTAACATCCCATGATAGTCTGTCTGGTGTTGATGGACCTTTCCTGTTCTGTTGGAGATCAGCACTTCACACTAGTTAATGTTTATCTCCTGTCTGTGTATTTACATAGTCACAGCAGTTCACAATACAACCATTCAAATAATACCTTACAATATGGGATACAGAGGTTATAAAAAAAATTAAGGAGACCAACATTATTGTCCACCCGGAGATAACAGGTTTTAAGGTAAGTAAAGTTTAAGGGATAAACTATTTAGATATTTTCACTTTAAACTGAAACCTTTTAAATTGTTCTTGTAGTGTCAAAGAATGGAGGTGAATAATGGGATTCAAAAAAGATAAATTTATGGAGGATGGGTCCATCAATGGCTATTCGCCAGGATAAGCAGGGATGGTGTCCCTAGCCTCTGTTTGCCAGAAGCTGTGAAAGGGCAACAGGGGATGGATCACTTGATGATTACCTGTTCTGTTCATTTCCTCTGAAGCACCTGGCATTGGCCACTGTTGGAAGACAGGATACTGGGCTAGATAGACCTTTGATCTGACCCAGGATGGCCATTCTTATGTTCTTATGAATTCTGCAAAGCACACATTAGTCTGTGTAGCAGGTAATGGGATTAACCTGGGATTTCAGCTTCGAGTTTCCCCATGCACAAAAGCTACAAATCCTTATGAAATATAGAATAAAAAAACATCCTGCATCCACCCCACAGGAGTATACTTCAAAGGCTAAAATATTTGAGCCATCTTTCTAAGGAATGCTTGTATTTGTTTGCATAGATTCCTGGATCCACAGCAAAGATTTTACCGCCTAAAGGAATCATTGTGATCATCTAGTCTGACTTCTGTATCACACTGGCCATAAAACTTCACCCAGTAATTCCCACATTGTTCCCAGTAATTTGTGGTTCAGCTAGAGCATAGCTTTTAGAAAGACATCCAATGCTAAATTTAAGTCTTAAAGTGATGAAGAATTCACTGTGTCCCTGGGTAGGATGTTCTCATGGCTAATTACCCTCCCTGTTGAAATTTTGTGCCTTATTTCTAGTTTGAATTTGTCTAGCTTCACCTTCCAGCAACAGACTCTTCTTTCAGCCACTTAGAGCTTCACAGTATAGGAAATAGCAGAGTGCAACTTTGAAGTGTGAACTAGAGTATGGTACTAAATGCTGTTCCCAGTTACAGCCGCCTTCTCTCTATTATATCCATAGAACTGCACTAAAGGCAACTGAGAGCAGGGTTTTGTCCATGATTTACATAAGTACAGATGCTGCCTGCTTGTAAAATTTTCCAATCCTTTCAATGTTGATATTTAGAAAAAGTTCAAAGTATGTCTTCTGAGTAGTGTGTGCTTCTGGCTCAACCAGCGATACTGTATAATACCCTTATTAATGAGCAATCACGATGCAAAGTCCTGCAATGGATGGGCCAATCATGCCTGGAGCCAAGAAGATCTCTCTTCCTAATTGCACAGTGAGTGACATACACTTGCCCTGCCCTGTTTTCTGAGGTTAAACAGTAACTGGGCTGACAGGGTATTTATCAATTGGAAAATTATACTTTTCTACTTCTGAACAGATAGTATTGATTAACTAGGGAGGAAATTGATCCCCATGCACAGGGCCAGCAGATATCAATACACTCTCACTTAAGCCTATTGTTGAAGGCTTAAGTGTGTACAGACCGGAGTGTCCCCTTTGCATTGGGGTGACTTTCATTTTAGAAGAATAGCTGCCTCAACAGACTGTGAATTATCCCTACAATTCTTAAGGCTCAATTATACATCCTATGAGGACGAGCTGTATTAAGGGAGGGAGGCGTGAAGTTGTGCCCCTGCTAAAGGTATGATGCCTCCTGTGAGCTGGAGGTTGCTCGAGGAGAGATATCCTTTGTCATGCCTGTGTAACTGCTAGGACTAATCCCAGGGCTGCACAGACACACCTCCCCGGGGAACAGAACACTGTGGGCTCCTTCCCTCCCCTCCTTGGTGCTGGGAGACAGATGAGATTTGTCACCATTTGGGGCGATAGATCTGAAGTACTGTCCCGGATTGACTCATGTATCAACAGAAGAGGTTAGAACAAACTGATAAATTAAACATTAATAAATCGTCAAGACCATATGGTATTCACTGAAAGGGTTCTGAAGGCCTCAAATATGAAATTGCAGAACTAGTAACTGTTGTATGTAATGAATTGCCTCTATGCCAGATGACTGGCAGGTAGCTAATGTAATGCCAATTTTTAAAAAAAGGCTCCAAAGGTGATCGTAGCAATTAGAGGCTGGTGAGCCTAATTTCGTAACAGGCATATTGGTAGAAACTATAGTAATGAACAGAATTATCAGACACAATTAAACATGAGATGTTAGGGAAGAGTCATCATGGCATTTGTAAATCAATCTGTTAAAATTCTTTGAGATTGTCTAGAAGCATGTGGTGATCCAGTGCTTGGATTTTCAGGGATCCTGACAAGGTCCCTTAAGCAAACTAAGTAGTCATGGGATAAGAGGGAAGGTCCCCTCATGGATCAGTAACTGGATAAAAGATAGGAAACAAAGAGTAGGAATAAATGTTCACGTTTCACAATAGGGAGAGGAAACAGTCCCATCTTCCCACCCCTCCCCCAGATCTGTACTGGAATATGTGCTGTTTAACATATTCATTAATGATCGAACAGGATGTTAGGAACTATTAGGAAAGGGATAGGAAATAAAACAGAAAATATCATACGGCCACTATATCAATCCATGATGTGCCCACACCTTTAATACTATGTCCAGTTCTGGTTGCCACACCTCAAAAAGGATATCATGGAACTGGAAAAGGTTTAGAGAAGGGCAGCAAAGATGATCAGGGGTATGGATTGGCTTTCATACAAGGAGGGACTAAAAAGATTAGGGCTGTTCAGTTTAGAAAAGAGATGACTAAGGGGCTATGGTAGAGATCTATAAAATTATGAATGGTGCTAAAAAAGTGAACAGAGAAGTATAATTTATCCTTTCACACAATATAAAAGCCAGCAGTCAGCTGATGAAATTAATAGGCAGCAGTTTTAATACAAACAAGAGAAAGCACTTTTTCACACAACACACAATTAACCCATGGAGCTCACTGCCACAGGGTGTTGTGATGGCCAAAAGTATAATTGAGTTAAAAAAAGGAACTAGATAAGTTAATGGAGGATAGGTTCATCAATAGCTTTAGCCAAGATGGTCAGGGATGCACTCCCATGCTCAGGGCAACCCATAACCTTTGACTGCCAGAATCTAGGGGGTGGGGTGAGGGGAAGACAGGGGTGGATCACTTCAACTTCCCTGTTCAGCTCTGGTACTGGTCACTGTCAGAGAAAGGATCCTGGGCTAGATGGACCATTGGTCTGACCTAGTATGGCCGTTCTGATGTTCTTACATTCTTATGTTTTCCTCCTGTGCAGTCATGTTGTGGATGGGGGGCTCCCTCTGCTCTCAAGAACACCCATGAAGAGGGAGGCAGATTTGGCCTTACTTCACAAGGCACCATAACCAAATCTGTAACACATCACCTGAGCCACCATCAAGATTACAGGTTAGCAGGTTACCTGTTCATTTAATACAAATATGATGAGTGATTTCAGTGCTTTAGAAAATGAGGGTATAATAGCACGGGTTTGTTTTAACTGTAGTATAACCTGGTAGTGTCAAGTTCCTCATATATTTCTGCAATGCACCTCAGCCCTGGCCTGCAAGAGTCCTATCATTTCAGCGAGATTGAAGGGAGATGGATAATTTATCAAATTGCATGGCACTTTTGTGAGGGTTCCAAATTCATTTCCACCTGTGACCTAAGACAAGATTTAAAAAAACAAAATATTCAGATGTGAAAGGATTAAGCATTACTCCAGAGCAATACTGAACCATCCTGCAAATACCTGCTCCTTAGTACAATATAGATTCAAAGATACTGATAAATTGCATTACAAACGGAGACTCCAGCAGCAAAGGCTATATGGATTCAAATAGATAAAATGCTCCATTGTGAATTACAATGCACAATGACTGCAATAACCAGTGCCAATCAAATAATCATAAAGAAAACAATCTGCATAATATAAGATACAGAAGACAGTGGGCCAAATTCATTGCTGGTGTAATTCCATGTAAATTGATGGAGTTACAAGAGAGATGAATTTAGCTTTTAAATGTAAAACACAACAGGGAAAAGAAAACACCATCTGGAAAATAAATAGAGGAAACAGTGGCAAAACACTAATCTAACACATACAGAGAGTCCCAGTTCCTCCTCTGGTATCTGCACTATCTAATGAACAGCTGCGTGAAGTTTTCATTGGTTTCAGGAAAACTGGATACTATTTCAGGGCAACCCACACATTTGAACAGCAGTGTAGCTCTATGGACTCTCTTCCAGCTCATTAATTTCCCTTGATCTTACTGTCCTGATTTAATAGATTCCTCTTCTCCTCTGTAAAAGGGATAGTGTCCCACGGAAACATTTCTTTTCAAAGCACCCCGTGGCTTTTTTTTTTTTTTGTCAGGCATTTCCTGGTTTCCCAAGGAAAATATTTCCCATAGACCTTTACTCAGACTACAGTATTATATTCCCTGATGAGGTCTGAATCATCATCCTATCAGTATATGCATTCTGATTCCTTTGTTCTTCTTTCCCATAACCTGATGAAGGGACAGCGATTCTAAAGTTTGCCGTCTTTCATTTTTAGTTACTCTTTTGAAAGGGCTCACCTACAATTCTGTGCTATTCTTTATGACTTATTCTCTTTTTCCCTTCCTACTATAATAATGACTTCTGTATCCTGAGGCATTGTTCTCTTAAATAATAACAGCACTTATGCTGTTTGTATGACTAAGTTCAGAGTAGTCACCTTTAGTTAGTAAGTAGGTTGTGCCTCTTCATTTTATTCCCCCCCCCCGATTCCTGTTCATTTCTAGTTTTTTTTTAATTGAGAAATAATAAAAGAAATTGAAACCCAGATTTTGTTAGAGGACATGACTACTGTGCTCAAGAAATAGCTGGAGAGGTTCCCCAAATCATCAAAAAGTGACACATGTAAAAGAGAGAGTCTACATGAACTGGTGTGTTGGTGCTGACCCTTACTCTTTTTCCTTAGGGAGAAATCTTATAAAGTTTAACAGAAAATGAGATCTAAGCATTTTGAACCATCATACTGAATGCAGTAGAGAATTACATCTCTGGTCTAGAACCCTGCAGAAAGCTTATTATTCTGATTCTGAGTATTAATTTCTAGAAAACACAATTGGTTTAATCCCTATTAAATTCTATAGGACTCTCAGAAACATACCTTCCATAGATCTGACAGAGGTTACAACTATTATCCCAACAGATCTAACATGCTACAAGATCATGTTCAATCACAAGTTGGATGGAAAACTACCATGGCCTGTCTAGACACTGCAGGAAATTAGCAAGATGATTCATTAGGTTCATTCTTCCTTCTGAATCAACACTGCCCCAGGACTCCAGGGAACACTAGGCTAATAGAGATTCTATTTTTGGATGAAATTTAAATCGTAGGCTCTGATCACTTGTGATCATTAGCAATCTTCTGACACCTTTATGGAAGGGCAGTGGCATTAACTCTGTTGGACATGGTGAAACTCCATCTCAGATAATTACATTCTGCCCACATAATTTCCCCCCCTCTCTCATGTACTCGGATATGATATGATATTCACTTTCTGCCCTAAATGGCTATGTAATGTTCCTGTTCACTGTTCAATAGCTGTTATGTTCCACCCCCGAGGTTGTTGTTCATCCTTTGAGTTTGAAGATGACCACAACATCACTGGTTGGTTTGGTTTCTGTGAACACATGAGTGGCTGATCAGGCCAATTTGAGTTTTGAGCTGTCAGTGGTACACTGACTGAGAGATGCCACAATGGGTTGCTTGATTAACAGCAGACACACTGTTGTTGCGAGATTTACACTGCTGGCCTTCTGCTCTGCCTCAGCAGTTCTCCTCTACTTTAGACTATAGCTCCGGTATGGGTGAAATTTCGCCAGGTAGAACGATCATGAGCGAGATCTTCCCAGAACTCTGGATCAATGCTGAAACACCCCAATGATAACTTGAGGGAGTCCTTGAAATGTTTCTTCTGACCTCCTTGAGAGCGTTTTCCATCCTTTAACTCGCTGTAACTTGGCAGCCATTCATCTGACATTCTGGTGACATGGCTTGCCCATCTCATCTGTGATTTTATCAACAGAGTATGAATGCTTGGAATACCTGCCCATAGAAGAACCTCATCTTATCCTCATCAGTTTCCTCAAACAGCTCATATGAAAGTGATTCAGCTTCATAACATGGGGTCTGTACACCATCCAGGTTTCACATGCATACGTAAGAATTGGAAACATGATGGCTATGTAGACCTTCAGTTTTGTTTGTGGACTAATGCGTCAGTGCTACATATTTGCACATAATCTACCAAAGGCCATACTTGCTTTGGCAATTCTGCCACTGTTTTCATTGTCGATGTGAACTGCACATGACAGTGAACTGCATGTGACAGTGTACTGCCAAAGTAGGTGAATTTGTCCACTGCCTAGAGGGTTTGGCCATTCACTGTGTTAGTAGGATCTACTAGTTCTTGGTGCATGCTGGTACATCACTTCTGGCTTCTTGGTGTTGATTGTGAGATCAAAAGCGTCATACTCCGCTGCATGTCAGACTCGAATTTGGCATTTGGGAAAGTCGTCAGCAAACAGAAGATCACAAACAGTCACATCCTGTACCTTCATCTTGTAATCTCTTCAGACTGAAAAGTTTGCCAATCCAGGTGTCACAGTCACAAAAGGCATCTGTAAGCATGGCAGAAAACATCATAATGAAAAGGGTTGGGGCCAATACACAGCCCTACTTTACTATATTGATGACTGGGAATGGTTCAGGTGACTCAATGTTGTCCAAAACACGATTCCATGCTGGAATTGTAGAACCGTTGCAATGAATTTCTCTGAGCAGCCAAATTTTGCCATGATCTTCCAAAGGCCCTCCCAACTGACTGTATCAAATGCTTTTTTCAGGTCAATGAAAGCCATCTATAGGTTAGAGTTCTGTTCTTGGCATTTCTCCTGAAGCCAATGAGTTGCAAACACCATGTCTATGGTCCCGCATCCTTTCCTGAAGCCACTCTGCTTCTCAGGCAGGAGCCCTTGTTCAAAGTCTTGCAGAAGGCAATTCAGCAGAATTCTGGTGAGAATTTTGCTGGCTATTGACAACAAGGAGATGCCCCAATAGTTGCTGCAGGATTGTCTGTTACCTTTCTGCTTGTGCAAAGTGTCCAATGGATGCATCCTTGTACTCCTAGTTTATAGTTCCTTGAGCCCAGATTGACTGGAAAAATTCACCCCAGAGGTAGATGTATTTTGGCAGTGGATTATATGATTCTTAATAGCCTTTACCAGTGGTGGCTCATGGGAATGCTGTGAATGTTTGTAAAAAACACTGAGATCATAGAATGATAGGTAGTCTATAGCTGCACAGTTATTATTAATTATTTTATTATTTATCTAGATTTGCCAGCATCTAAGCTTTGTGTCAGTGTACACTGAACTTTGTCAATGTATACAATGTAAATGTCAGAAATGACATCTCTGGTGTTTTTGGTTGAAGAGATGGCTTCTTAGTATATCTTACCTATGTTACATCTAAACTACAAGCTAGGGTGTGATTCCCCTACTTGAGTGCACATACTCCACTAGCTCTCATCACACTAGTTTGAGTATAAATAGCAGTGTGGCTGCGATAGCACAGGTACCATCAAAAGAAACATGGCTGAGTTGTGCTAAGTGCAAATCCACCTGAAACTGACTGATATTTACTTGGCATGACTCAGCCATGCCACCTCTGCTCTGTTGCTACCTGTGCTACCATGGCTACACCGTTATTTATGCTCACACTAGCTCAATGAGAGCTAGTGTGACTATGTGTACATGAGCAGGGGAATCACACCCCTAGCTCATAGTGTAGAGTTAGCCTTCAACTTGACTGACTGAAACAATAATAGTAGTAATAGGACTTGCCATCCTAAACGTCATCACACCCTCTTTCTCTCTCTCTCTCTTTCTCTCTCTCTCTCAGTTTTTATACAGCACCCATTACCATGGTATCCGAGTCCCTCCCTGGTATCTCAGTGCCTTCACTAACTTTAAAGATTGGTTGTGATTAGTTATGTGTTTGATATTTTAAACTAAAATACATCATAAACATTCATCTGTAATGTAATAAGAACCTTGGATCTGAAACAGAATCTCTGATCTGATAATCCCCAAATTTAAGGAAAGTCCAGATTTCAGAAGTCAAATTCTATAATGGGCCCAAACCAGAATCCTTCATCCAAAACTTCCCAAGCTTTGGGAAAATCCACCTCTAAACTTTGAGAATCAGGACATTCTTTATAAAGGAGCCCAACAAATCTTAACACTCCCAATTTAGGAAGCTTCTGATTCAAATCAGAGCTGAACTTCACAATTCAGGCCCCTTTTGGGAGTAAGAGGCAGTTGGGTGAATCTGGATTTGATTTGAACTCCATGGGCAGGCCCATGCACCAGCCTTTACTCATAACCAACAGCATAATACAAATGTTACAGAGACAACTGTTACCAGGTGGTAGCTCAACAGGCAGTTTGAAGACAAATATTTCTGTGCAGTATTTCAACTACTCCTCTAAACATTTTCTCCAGCTGTAGTTTTACTTGCTGTGCTGTTTAGCCAACCTGCATCAAATGACAGAAGATATAGAGTCATAGAGTTTAAGGTCATAAAGGACAACCAGATCATCCAGTCTGACCTCTTGTATATCACAGGCCACCAACACCACCCAGTGCCCCCACACTAAACCCAACAACTGAAATTAGACCAAAGTATAACAGCCCACAGGAGACTAAAATATTATGTGCCACAAGCAAACAATAGGAGGGACCCAGGTGTACCAATGCCCTGAAATGGCAGGCAATTGATTTGGTGGGATATACCCATATAGCCTGACATGTGACCTGCACCCACATATTGCAGAGAAAGATGAAAAAAGCCCAAGGTCACTGCCAGTCTGACCTGGAGGAAAATTCCTTCCCAGCTCCACATATGGTGATCAGTAAGATCCTGAGCATGTGAGCAAGAACCAGCCAGATCAGCACGAGAGACACAGAATTCTCAGTGCCACCTCAGAGCACTGGCCCACCCTGTGCAGTGTCCCACCTCCAGATGTGGGTATCTCTGATGCTTCAGAGGAAGGAAACAAAACAAACAAAATACATTGGGGGAAAATCCCTTCCTGACTTCCTGGAGCCCTGGAATATGAGCTTTCAGGAACATAGGACATAAACCTGAAAAGATTTTAGGGTTGCCAAGCTCTGTCCTCCCATTACAAGCAACCCCATCATACAATTCCACATATACACTTTCCATGCTCTCTGTTAAAAATAATTAATTTACCCGCCCCCCCCCCCCCACCAACTCCTATTGGGAGGATGTTCCATAACCTCACTCCTCCAATGGCTAGCAGCCTTCTTCTAATTCCCAGCCCGAATTTGTTCATGGCCAGTTTATACCTATTTATTCTTGTGCCAACATTGTCCTTTAGTTTAAATACCTCATCCCCCTCTGGTATTTACCCCCTAACATATTTATAATGAGAAATCATTCCCCCTCTTAGCCTTCTTTCTGCTAAGCTAAATAAATCAAGTTCTTTCAGTCTCCTCTCATGAGAGAGACCCTTCATTCCCCTGATCATCCTAGTAGCTCTTCTCTGCACCTGTTCCAGTTTGAAGTCATCTGTCTTGAACATGGGTGACCAGAATTGTACATAGTATTCCAGATGAAGTCTTACCAATGCCTTTTAGAATGACATTAATATTTCTCATTCTCTAGATTTTTTTGGATCCACACAAAAATATTATTCTGCACATTTCTCCTTCTTTGTCATCATTTTTGTCTGCTCCTTTATTTTTTGTGTGCAGGACTTGTTAGATCTGAGTTACAAGCTGCTATTTCATCAAAGGAAGCAAAATGTGAATAAATAAATAAATAACACAGTAAAACAATTTCTGAAGAAGAGTAGATTGCTACAGAGTAGCTTAGGCACTAATATGGCTTTGCCACACAGACTACACCCATTTATTCTGCTTTTTTGCAGAACAGCTGTATAGTACCAATTTTACCCTGGTAATATGGTGTGGCATCGTACCAGGAGGGAGGCGTTGACCAAATGTGGGCATTTGAGGCTGATTTGTGGCATACCGCTGTGCTTTCCACCACTGTGTAGTATGCCTGGCTCAGAACCATTCAGACCTCAATGATTAAACATCTGTACATGTATAGATGAGTGTTTTTAAAATAGATCTATAAATAACCAAAGATTTAAAGCTCTTAACACGAATATTTTGTTTCCATGTTTCACTATCTGAGCAGCTGGGCTGTCCCCGGAGGGGTGGGGATTCCAGGGAGTCAAGAGTGCAAGGAATCCTCCCCGTCCAAAATCAGGGTACAACTGAAGACCTGACGCTTGACCACTACTGGAACCCTGAGGCTGTGCTAGAGCCATGTCATCTATGATGGCTCTCCAGCTAGTTGGCCTCCTTCCTTCTTGTCCCTAAACGTTACACAGGTAAACAGCAGCATGCAGGGACTCCTACTGAACTGGGCTCTGTGGTACACTGGGAGTGCTACACCTCCCATGGACTCCCCATATCGCGTGTAGTACAAGCACGTTGGTTCTAGCCTGGAGGGGTGTTGATGGAGGGCTTAAACCTTGCATAAGGGGGAAGGGATAGCTCAGTGGTTTGAGCATTGGCCTGCTAAACTCAGGGTTGAGAGTGCAATCCTTGAGGGGGTCATTTAGGGATCTGGGGCAAAAATTTGTCTGGGAATTGGTCCTGCTTTGAGCAGGGGGTTGGACTAGATGACCTCCTGAGGTCCCTTCCAACCCTATGATTCTATGATATATATATATATATGCACACTAATTCTGAGGCCAGATCCTCCTCTTGTGTAAATCAGCGTAGTTCCATTGAGGCCAATTACACCAGTAGAGGATCTGGTCCAGACTGTATTTTTATGACTCCTGTCTGTCCTTTTAGAAAGCACCAGCTACGAATGTCTATAAAGAAGTTGAGAGTCATCGTGGGGAACTCCACCACTGTGTAATTTCTTCATCTTAGGTTGCTTTTGATGTTAGGTCCCCTCCCAGAGCAACATTTTGCCATGCCCTGTGTTCTGGTTTCTGACCAATTAAGCAATTTTTACAGGTTTGATTCTGCATACAAACTTTACTCCACACTAGAATCAGACTGGGAAGGAAGAAATTTAACCAAAACTGTGGCCTGTTTGTGTTACCATGCCTCCAGCAATGCCATGATGAGATTCATTCATAATTCCATTCCCAGAGACTTTTCTAGGGTATGCTGCCATTTTGAGAAAACACTCTCAGTAATTCATCCTTTCCTTATCAACCCCACAGGAAGGGAAACTTTATCAGCCCTTAAGCATGCTAGATTATAGTTATGGAATAATGTATGAAGTCATTTCAGCCCTGTATTGAAGAAGAGCACCTCTATGCCCTTTGAACAGTACCCAGATACACTTTGTTACACATCCACAGTGAGCTAGCATGTACTTTCAATGTTTATTGGCCATCGAGGTGTTGTTGCTGGACTATCCACTAAATAATAACAATACCAATGTTTTTGCATTTCTCCCCCTTTTACAATCAGGCAAAACGAATGGGATCTGGCTGACAAAAACAGATTAAAATAGTTTATAATGAACTCTTTGTTCCCAGAAGGGACTGGAAAAATGACATTGGTTACCAAAGCTATTTGCAGCACCAACTTTTAGCTTCATGTTTCCCAAGAATAATTAATCCTGTGAGATCCAAGTAACCTAGTGTTTGAATCATAGGTGTCGTTTTTAGGCATAGTGAGATATGATAGTCCTCCTCCACATTGCATGCTTTACAGTAAAGGCTAAACTGATCCAACAAACACTGCTTTTCACATAACCCAAACTGAAACTAATCTGCTACACAAGTGAAGGTCGCATTTTATTTTGAGCCTGCTGTGTCACTCAGACTTGGCCTGAATTTTACCTATATAATCAGCAGTCCTGGCAGGCAGTCACAATGACAGCTTTCTACTTTACAGAGGCAATGCTCAAACCAATACAATTCACAGCTAACTAGCCAGTACCAAAGAAATGCCACTCCTTTTTTTCCTAGCAATATTCTCATTCAGTTAACTCATTTTGTTTTTCTCACTTTGTTTTGTGTGCAGAAAACATAGTGTACAGCAAATCAGCTGTAAAGAAACATTTTATTGTTCTGGGGAGGGTTACGGAAGTCATGAACGAAGGGAAATTTTTTGGTGTTTTTCCAATGTGCTTCAACAAGAAATGGCTAAAAGAAAGCACTGGACTGGATCTGTTCTTTTAAAGTACACACTAACTTCTATCCTATTTTATCATTTCAGAAACATTGCAAAGCCCTTTATTAATTATTATTATTATTATTAAGTGTGTGCTAAGCACCAGCATTGTGCCATGGTATAACCTACAGAGAATCAGTCTGATTCTGCATTATACACCATGCTTTCATGACTGCTATTCTATGGCCTTTCTTGATAGTGCTTCACAGCCCAACGGTTAGTGTGTGTTAGTGTGTGTTGCTCCTTCTGTGCCTGACATAAGTCTGTTTCAACCCCAGCTATAGATCCTACCTCTTTAAATCAAGCAGTAGAGACTCCTGCTTTTATCTCAGGAGGTTCCTAATTCAACCTCTAATGTCAGCTGAGGTAGCAGCTACCAGACTTTACATAAATGTCATCTGATAGTTGATGGAGACTCATACTAGAAATAAAAGAAGGCATCGCACCTGTAGCTGGGGCTCAGACATCCTTAATTGTTATATCAATAGCTACATATAAAATAAATTATTTTTTAATTTAAGCACTATATGGGTTTTGCTTACCTCTTGAACTAACTGTTTAGTGACTTGCCTAGTTGTTCAGAGGTCCTGCACTGTTGTTTTCCCATCAACCAATGCTATTTAATGGAATCATTTTGTAAAGCATGTCTTCATTTATTATTAGTACACTATTTGACTAGGAAAACAGATCTAGCTTTTCATTTTGCTCCTGACCTCCTCCTGCTCTGCTCCC
Organism: Trachemys scripta elegans; assembly: GCF_013100865.1. Taxonomy (NCBI): domain Eukaryota; kingdom Metazoa; phylum Chordata; order Testudines; family Emydidae; genus Trachemys; species Trachemys scripta. The sequence continues at coordinate 25,094,341 of NC_048299.1, forward strand.
ATGTAACCCCCGTTGCCCTGAATCCTGCCCTCTATCCCCTTCTGCTCTGCTCCTGTAAACCTTCTGCTAGGTGGAGTCGGTGGCAACAAGGGCCGGGTTTGATATCTAGGCGTTCCTCTTAACTATACATAACAGAACTGGCTAAAGCAAACACCCAGTAATCTGGAAAAATCTAACACCAGCCCCAGCACCTGTAAGAGGCAATACTTCCCCACTCCAAACACTGTCTCCTAGGGCCGGCCCACAACATTTTGGCACCTGAGGCGGGGAGACGCCCCCATGCCCCCTCGCTTGAGCCAAAACTTTGAAAGATCTCAATTCTGCCTTCTTCCTGTTCTACTCCTCTCATGGTACTGCTCTGTTACCTACCCCAATAAAGGAGAACTAACAACTTAAAATGCCTTGTTCAAAAATTTTAAGTAACACTTAACTTTCAAATGCCTGAACAGCAAATGTAACTTTTCTTGTCTGCATAGAAAACACTGGCATTTTTATCTGTTTGAATAATCAAAGTGGCGCTTTCCGTGCCTTCTTGGTTGCAAAGATTTGAACTGCTTCCTGAAGGTCCACAGTCTGGGCCAGGTAATGCTCTACTGAGATGGTTGCAAGGCCGACCAGCCTCTCCTGTGTCATTGTGGAGTGTAGATGTGTTTTTATTAACTTCAGCTTGGAGAAGCTGCGTTCTCCACTGGCAACTGTTACAGGAAGTGTTAGAAGTATGCGCAGAGCAACAAAAGCATTTGGAAAGAGGGTGGTCATCTTATTTGTGCACATATATTCCAGAACAGCCTTTGGAGTTGATCCTGCTGAAATGTATCTTGAAAGGGCTTTCAGTTCATCACCTAAATCACTCAAATCAACATCACACATGTCATCATATGTCAACACTGTCTCTAGTGCCCTGCATTGCTGGTGTAGATCTCCTTCAGGTATAGTGAGGAGTTTTGGAATATCATACAACATCCCAAATATACTTCTGTGTTCCTTGAGCTGCATGAAACGTTCTTCAACTGACTGTATTGCACAATCTAGCACCCGGTTAAAGAATTCAACTTTGAATTGTTGTTGGGATCTCTTATGGGATTATCCCGTGCCTTGTAATCAAAATGTCTTTTTCTTCAGTGACTCTTGTATTCTTGAATGGGTGGGAAAATAGCTTCAGTGTGAAGTTCCTCTGTCAACTTCTGTGCACTCTTCAGAACGTTTTGAAATCCCTCATCTGACCAGTAAGACTGTAGGTATGACTTTGCTTTGTCCAGTTGTCCCATTGCTCCAGATATATCAAGGTCAACACCTTGGAGTCTCTTGCTTACATTTATTTCAAAAAGTATGTCATGCCACAACACTAAGCCACACAGAAATTTGAAGTTATGTATGTTTCTGGTGATTCCATTTCCCTCTGCCACTGTTCTCCCACAAACAGTTCTTGTCATAGCATTATCCTCCATAATGGCAACTCTGACATCATCTATCTTCCCAATTTAGTGTTTGATAGGCTTTATCGCCTCCACTCGACTTTCCCATCATGTGGCACTCAGTGGTTTCAGTGTCAGAGAGGATGTTCCCAGATGTTGCTTCAAAATTTGCCATCGATGAGTTGATGCAGAGAAAAATACATAGATGCTTTGAATTACATTAAAAAATTCAGCAGCCTCACTAGAAGCTGATGCTGCATCACTGACCACCAAGTTCAATGAATGAGAACTGCATGGGACAAAAAAAGGCTTGAGGGTTTAACTCTCGGATCTGTGTCTGCACTCCTCTGTTCTTTCCTCTCATGTTGGCACCATTATTGTAGCCCTGACTGCTCATGTCAACTATGGCAATTCCCGTATCTTCCAGCTTTTTAAGAAGCACATTTGTCATACCAGCTCTTGTAGTATCATCAATGTCAATAAATTCTAGAACATGCTCCCTGACATTCACCATTGCAGGGACATTTTCCCTAGGTTCTGTTGTTGATACAAAATTAACCACTAAAGTCATTTGTTCCATATGGCTGATGTCAGGTGTGCAGTCCAGAATAACAGAGTAATATCTTGCTGACTTCAGATCTGCCACAATCTTCTGTTTGACTTTTTTTGACAGTAACTGTATGAGCTCATTTTGAATTGTTTTTCCAAGGTAGTGGTGTGTGTACATTTCTTGGATGGTGACTCTTCTTAGATGCTCCTGGAGTAGAGCATCAAACTCAGCCATCAGCTCCACAATTTTAAGGAAGTTTCCATTGTCTGGCACATACAGCTGATCTGAAGTGCCACACAGTGCTAGGTTTTGGGTAGCAAGCATTCTCACAATGGCAATGAGCCTTTCCAAAACATTTTGCCAGTAAAGAGAGTCTGATGCAATCTTCTCTTGATGCTGATCATCTATGGTGGTCTTTAGTCTCATCTCAAGCTCTTTCCACCTATGGAATGCTCTCTGGTGATTTGCTGCCTTCTCATGGCATGCCAGATTTCTAGCCAGATTTTTCCAGTCCTTTTTTCCTGTAGAACCCAATGTGGCTGGAACATTAGACTGAGTGAGTTTGCAACAAAAACACTATGCAGCATTCTAGGTGTTTGAGTACATAAGCCATAGCCTCTCCACTTTGTCACTATTGGGATTTCACACCAGTAATGTGTTGGATGGAAACTTCTATTTTCACTGTCTTTGGGGAACATGAAGTTTTTCACTTGCTGTACAAGGAAGTCCCTCGGGCTACTGCTCAAGTGGGTCCACAGTCCTGGATCATCTAGACTTAAGGAAATAAACCCAGTAGCAGCTGTTTCTTGTGCCTCCACCACACTCTTCTCTGATCTACACTTTTCTTCAGGAATGTGCATGGTTACATCCATTTGAGATGCAGATATGGATGCTGCAGTAGCTGCCAGGTCACCTGCACTCAGACTAACTGGAAGATCAGGCATCTCCTCACCACTCACATCCTCACTGGGGCCAGAAAGCTCACCATGAACATTTATGTCTATGTATCTCAGGAGAGCTCCTTCCTGCTTAGATAGAAAAGCTTCCTTTGCTTTCTTTCTTTTTCTGAATGCTGCCCCAGAGGGGGATTTTCTTCTTTCACTCATGACTGCTGTTCTGTGCCAGCTATAGTGGCTCTCAACACTCAATTAAAGGCAACAAATAAGCAGGCTGGTAGCAGGGCCTGAGTGAGGGAAGATATCAGTGTTTTAAGGGCCTAACTGGCTCCTACTGCTTCTGTTGACTGCCTGTTCTCCTGAAGTGGATTCAGGGAAGCAGCAGGAAACAGGAAGCTCCCTGAGAAGCTAGTGTTAATCAGTCCAGGATCCTGGGGGTGCTAGAGAGGTACATAAGAGGCTCCTCCTCCTCTCTCTCCCTGCAACTCCTGCTGCTTTCTGTTATTCCCTCTCATCTTTTCTCCTGCCTGCCTGTTATGTCTCTTGTGCCCTCCTTCCTCCAGCACAACACTCCACCATCTCTGTGCATCTAGAGCAGAGAGAATACATATGTACCAGTGCTGACACCATTTTCTACAATCCGGGTCCTAGTGGCACCCCCCCACAGTCTGGCATCTGAGGCGGCCGCCTCAGTTCGCCTCATGGTCAGGCCAGCCCTGGCATCTCTGTATGACAAGAGAACTTTTATTAAAAGGGAAAGGGAACCAAGCATTAATTTGGGAAAACACTACAACCACATTCAAAAGCATGTGACCATAAGCAAATCAGACCCCAAAGTATGTTGGGTAGTGTCCTTACTTCAGTTTCCCATCTTGCGGTGAGAAGTCAGACGAATGAATATCCCTTTAAGACTTCACTTCTCTCTCCCTCCACTGCACCCAACTCACAGTTGGCTGTCGTTGGCTAGTTAAGACCCAGAGTTCAGAGAGGTGTTCCCAGGTTTCACCTTCCACCCCGGTGGAGTGGTACTGAGCAGTGTCTCTGCTGCTTCCCCTGCAAGTGGCTCTGCCACTGCTTCTCTGCTGCCAGTGCTGGCCATCATCCCTCTGCCGCCACTATCTGCTGCTGCTTGCTGCTCCTATGACATCAAATTCTGAGGTTCCATCACTGAGCCCACCCCTTAGTGATTTCAGCACGTAGTGGGGAACCTCACAGCCAATATAGTATCTGTATTGTCTTTCATTGGCCCCACACAACATCCAAGGCTTAGCTCCTAGGACTGCTCAGCAATGATGTTAGCGCTAGGAATCACCACCCATCTTCCATCATAGGTTATGTTTTCTAGACCTTTAATCATTTTTGTTGCTCTTCTCTGCTGGGATTTCTCAAATTTGTCCACATCTTTCCTAAAATGTGGTGCCCAGAACTGGACACAAAACTCCAGTTGAGGCCTAATCAGCACTGAGTAGAGTGGAAGAATTACTTCTTGTGTCTTGCTTACAAAACTCCTGCTGATACATCCCAGAATGATGTTGGGTTTTTTTGCAACAGTGTTACATTTTTTACTCATATTTAGCTTGTGATCCGCTATGAACCCCCACATTGCTTTCAGCAGTACTCCTTCCTAGGCAGTCCTTTCCCATTTTGTATGTGTGCAGCTGATTGTTCTGACCTAAATGGAGTACTTTGCATTTGTACTTACTGAATTTCATCCTATTTTCTTCAGACCATTTCTCCAGTTTGACCAGATCATTTTGAAGTTTAATCCTATCCTCCAAAGTATTTGCAATGCCTCCCAGCATGGTATTGTCCACAAACTTTATAAGTGTACTCTCTATGCCATTATCTAAATCATTGATGAAGATATTGAACAGAACCGGACCCAGAAATGATCCCTGCAGGACCCCACTTAATATGCCCTTCTAGCTTGACTGGGAACCACTGATAACTACTCTCTGGGAATGGTTTTCTAACCAGTTATGCACCAACCTTATAGTAGCTCCATCTAGTTTGTATTTCCCTAGTTTGTTTATGAGACGGTCATGTGAGACAGTATCAAGAGCCTTACTAAAGTCAAGATATACCACATCTACCACTTCCCCCCATTCACAAGTTTTGTTACCCTGACAAAGAAAGCTATTTCTATACTAATAGAAAGCTATTTGTATGTGCAAACTGAGATTTTTTTTAGGCTTATAATTTGGCCAAATGTGGGCAAATTTGTTGAGTATGGTAAAAAAGCACATTCCAGAAACCAAGGCAATCCCCTCACCAAATTTCAAGTCCCTGCTCCAAAATTTGGAGGTACTAGACCTTCTTAATAAAACATTTGTAAGAATAATTTTAATATGGGCAAAACAATGTATTTTTTCCTAATTTCATTCTAAAAAATGTGTGACCTGTTTTAGCTTAAACTTCCCAACAAAATTTAGCCTCTGCAGAAACCTTGCATGGCAAATTAACTCAAATGGTTAAAGTGTGGTAAAGTTATAAGCCACTGAAAGCAGGGGCTTAGACTAGAAAGAGTCAGGCAACTTTAATAATTTTGCACTACCAACTCCACCTATAATAAATGATCATTATAAAAATACAGTTACTGTAATAATCTATTCATAAATCACATTTTGAGAAGAGGCACATTTTTACTTCATGATCTAATTTTTAACATTCTTTAAGCACTCTGCAACACCGACAGGGAAGGTTCTATTCAAATAGAGCATTTTCTGTTGCAAATTTTACTGTAAATAAGAGGCAGGGCTCTGATTATGAAGGAAATCTGGCCTGGGAAAGTCGGCATTGGAAGCATGTGGCTGAAGAAATGAAAAAGCAGCAAAAAAAAAAAAAAAAAAAAGACAAAAATAAACGGGACACAAATTCTGGGAGGAAGCTAGGGAGTATAGACAGATGGTTAAAGAGATGTTCACTTAACATATTTTATGGCAACACTTTTCATTAAAGAGATGCATATAGCAAAGCAGAAATAACTAAAGGTGCTGTAAGTTGCAGTAAAGCTGACACATTGGCATATGCAGAAATTTTATAAATGTAGAGCCGTTGCAATAGACAATCCACTCTTTCATGAGTATTAGCTCATGCTTAGAGTTGACTAATGTATCAGACCCAATGATTTATGCAGGGGAGTAAGCAATAACACTGAACATGACTGTTAAAAAAACTCATTTGGGCCTCATCTTCCTGTAAGAGCCTGGTCTAAAAAAATGGCAGCTTTGAATCTTTGGATCAGGGTCTAAATAAGGAATAACTTAAATGAAATCAAACTCTTACCTCTGGATTCCCAAGTATACCATGTCTTCTCTGCTAACTTCTTCTCAGTCCCAATCCTTCACTGAGCTCTAGATGCACCTACTTCAAACTATACTTCATATAGTTACAAAGGTCTACAAGCTAGACAGAGCTTACTACAGGATGATAGACTTAAATTTCGAGGCTAAAGACTGTTTCCAACTTTGTGCCTTATACAGCACCAATCTCATTGTGAAAACAATAATAATATGAATAATAATAAAATAATTATAATAAATAAATTAGAATCATACAAATCAGGGTGAATGTGATCAGAAGTAGACCATTTATTTCAAGTTACAGGAAAAGACAAAAATATAGATACAATAATCCTTGATGAGTCTTAAAAATTATTTAAAAAACCAAAGTAGTATAGCTCAGGTAGAAGTCCCATTGCTGTATATTATATCTTCTCTGAAAGTTCAAATTAACTTTTCACAGTTTTACAAAAAATAAAAATTTGAAAGTTTACTGAGAACTCTTTGTTAGTTTCATTACAAACAAAGGCAGTTTCAGCAGGTGAAAATGTGCTGTTTCATTAACAAAGAATCAGTGATATTTGCAGAACCTTCTCACCATGGAAAATTTACGTTGTTTCCTATTTTCTTTTTGCAAATCTTTCTCATGTTGGCCATGAACAATTGTGATTTTTGTACCTGATGGGGTATGGTGGTTTACAGCAGGGGTGTATTTAGGAATGGAAAAATTGTCAAGGAGTGCTGAGAGCAAGGAATAGCTCCTTTTCAATGGACATGTGATGAAGTCTAAATAAATAAATACCCCCTTATGTGGCGTAGCCACTGGAGAGGGACAAAGACTCTCCTAAAACGGGTCATCTGCTTTTCCAACTTAGGAAAGCTCATCTGGAGCACCTGAAGTCCACCAGGATTCAGGCCCCATGCTGGTGCACCATGTTTTTAGAATAAACCTACTTCTTGGGATGATAATGAAGATTGAACTCTGGATCTTTAGCATTAAAAGCATGTGGCTCTGCTATTTATGCTAAAAGAGGAGTTACTCCTTTAGGTGTCAGCTGTAGTAAAGTCATCTCCTCTCAAGCAGAACAGACTATAATGGGATAGGGACCTACACTCGCCTTACATGTGCACACAAGCACACACACGACAGATGGTTGACTTCCATTTTCCTCCAAATGATGTTGCTCAGGTCTCTGGACATTAAAAGCAAAGCAGCAGAATCCACTCCCCTTCATCTTCAAGAGCACACAGTGATCAATTTCTAAAACAATATTTGGAGAAATACCCAATCCTGCCAGGTGGCAACATAAGCAATCTACATCCAAGAGTTGATGAAAAAGTTAATATCAGAAGTCAAGCACCTCACTGTGAAGGTTCTTTGAAAAGTCCTCTACACTTCAGGGTGAAATCAGCATAAATATTTGCAGGCAACTACCTCCAACCAAGAAGCTCAAATGTATTGAAACTTGCTCAAGCAACTTCAACTTGATTGGTGGCTTAATTGACATGCCTGTGATTGGAACCGGAAGGTTTCCTGAAAGTCATTGTAGTGTTTCAAAGTCTATCCATTATTTGTTTCAAATTTTATTGAAAAAAATCTTAAGTATTTATCTCTCTGGTTGTTCTTTGACATTTCATGGCAATATCATTTGAGGAAGGGCAAGAAAACTAAAAAAGCCTGACCATCAAATTGCTCCTTCAGTCTATGCCAGTGTAGTGTGAAGACATAATACAAACAGCCATTCTTTAAGCAGCAACTAGAGAACCCTCTAACAAGAAAATTCCTGTGTTTATTAAGTTCCACATTGTTTATTAAGTTCCTGTGTTTATTCCTGTGTTCATTAAGTTCCTCTCTGTAACTGCGGAGGACCAGGAACTCTATAGCCACTCCACATCACCCTATCTTTATAGAAAAAGATTAAAACTTACATTCTAAACCAATGTATCTATACACAATTCAATATAAACTTCAGATTCCTTAAAACCACTTATACTACTATGTTCCTTCATAAATTGCATTTAAATAGCCCTGAACATTGTCCTGAATATTGAAGATGAACCCAAATCTTCTGGAGAAGTCCTTCTGGATTCTCCATTAGATAAGATCTGAAAGTGTCTGCCAGGTCTGAATACTTCCAAATGCCTGGGAGCTTTTGAGCCAAATGTTGTTCCCTGATGTCAGTTCAGGTAATGTTTTTGTTCTGTGTCAAACTATAAACTTTTGTTGTTGCTGAATTTTTATTTCAGGAACCCATTTTTGAAATTACTTCATATCTGGTCATTTTTGAAATTATTTAGGTTTAAGCTGTATTGGTACCACAGCAAAGGTGTCCTTAGTTGTCTTCCCATCAGAAGTTCTGTTGGAGATGGTCCAACCACAAGCTGTGTTGACCAATACACAAGGAGTATTTTATATGGGTCCGCTGATTTTTGCAGACGTCTTTTTAAAGTTTACACTACTCTCTCCACCTCCCCATTGCTCTTGGGTTAATGAAGGCTACTAGTACGACAGTCAAACTCAAAATCCTGTGCAAATGCTAAGAATGTTTCAGAGGTAAATTGAGTCCATGAGGACTTCAGGAACTCCATGTCTTGCAAATATTGACTTTATTTTCTGGATGACCTGTGTCAATCAGCTGTGGGTAAGTATAGCCAAGTCGATATTTCTGGAAAAATAATCCACTACAATAATGTATAGGTGTCCAGAAAAATCCATGTGTGGCTAGCCCCTGCTCTGCTTGTAAGGTAGATTTGTGAATAGTAATGTAACTTGTTACATATCTCGCAGCCATCTACTAAGGTCTGAATTTGGTCATTCAGACCAGGCCACCAAATGGATTGTTGTGCTCATGCCCTGCACTTGTTTATACCTTGGTGTCCTTGGTATACCTTGAAGTATCATAGTGATAAGAATGTGCCATCTTTTCATAAGCGGGCCACCACCTAAGTGATCTTTCCAGTCCTGCCAAAATGGTACTAGGTCTGTTGAAAGTTGCCTTATTTTGACCCCCTGCTCTTTCGCAGAGTTGAATCACTTTCTGGCAAGCCTCATCCTTTAATTGTTCATGTCTAATTTGCTGACATCAGCTGGCAGATGCTGCAATTGCTGCCAGAACAAGGAAAATGTAGAGTCTGACACCATCCTCTAAAGCCTTTTCTTCCTCCTTTGGTGGCTGCTTAATTGGGGCTCTAGATTGAGTGTCTGTTGCTATGTGTGTTTTCCCTGGTATGTATTCAATGTTTAAAGAAGTTGCGTTAGCTGCACCTGAAATCTTTGAATCCTAGGTGGAAGATCATCCATCGGTTTTGAACCCAATAATACCACTAAGAGTTTGTGGTCTGTTTCTCTGTTAAATTTCAAGATGAACAGATGTGCACTGAGCAGTTTGCAGACCCAAGTGACTGCTACAGTTTACTTTTCCACTTGAGAATAACTCTGCTCAGTTTCTGTGAGGCTTCTTGATATGAATGCCCAGGTTTCTGGCCTCCTTCTGGCTGCTTTTGTGTAAGCACTGTTCCTAAACCATATGGAGATGCATCTGCTGCTACAGTGGTTGTATAGTTTACCGAATATTGAACCCAAACAGGTGGAGATATCAGTAGTTTTTTTAATTTTATTAAACTTGTTTTGTTGTGTCCTCCCCCCAGATCCACAAAATGAGACCATCAAAAAAGATCTGCTCAGGGTTTGTTAGATAAACTAAATTTGGTAAGAATTTCCCAAAATGATTTGTCCTGTCCAGGAATCCTTTTACAGCAGAAATGTCTTGGAGTTTATAATGCCTTCAGTTTGTCTGAATCACGCTGAATTTCCTGCTTACTAATTATGTGTTGTACAAATTTTATCTGCTCCTTTCCAAATTCACCTTTCTCATTCAGAGTGAGGCCAGGGTCTCAGAAGTGAGACAAAACTGCATGCTGTCATTTATCGTGTTCATTTTTATCTCTGCCATATACCAACACATCCTCTGCATGGCAAAGGAATCCAGGCAAACCTGACATGATCTGATAGATTCTCTTTTGGAAATGTTATGGTGCTGAAGATATGCTGAGTGGAAGATGATTGAAAGTGTGTCTTCTAAATAGGGTGATGACTGTACTTAATGGTATAGAGTCTTTAGCCAGGGGGGATTTGCCAGAAGCCGGCTGTGGCATCTAGCTTTGAGAAGACTTTGGCTACTGATAACTGACTAATGACTGGTCAACCACAGGAATCATGTGTCTTTCTTTGCACATGGCTTTTATTAAGTTGTGTAAGGTCCACGCAAATCCAGATGTTGTCATTTGGCTTTGGTATGACAATCATCCCTGCACACCAGTCAGTGGCTTCTCCTGTCTGGGAAATAACCCCCATAGCCGCCATTCTTTTAAATTCTTCTTTGAATTCCCCTAGCAAAAGTATGGGGATGCGGCATGGGGCTGTGATGGCACCAGTTTTATTTTGTCTATTCAAATCATTTTAAACCATTTCCATAGTTTTTCAAATGCAACTGTACTTTACAAATAATTTCCCTCCATTTCTTTCTAAAGTGAGAGCCAGGAATATGGCTAACAACTCAGACTGAAATTTTCAAACCTGGGTGCTTAAAGTTAGGCTCCTAAATCCATGTGTAGATACCTAAATAAGTAGCCCAATTTTCAGATGTGCACACACAGAGCTCAGACTTAGGTGCAATGTGGATTTGAGTGCATATTGACCTACCACCAATCAAAATTATTGTTGAAAATTCTCATGTTAACATCTCACTCCTGTATTATATACACATTTTTGATATTTTGGCTAGAGAAAGACCCAAATTACCAAGGGACAGATTCTTCCATTGTTATTCATGCTGGGGCTACTCATGGAGCAATAGAAATGAAGGACCATGGCCCAGAATTTGGATGGGTTCTTATTCTGTGATGTTTTTAGTCATTATAAAGATAAAGGCTAGCTACTAAATTTGGGTCTGGATCCAAATTTCCCCAGTGGTCAAAGGGTATTGGGATCTGGAGTTTTGGATTGCTGTATCTCTAGATTTTATGTTCTGGACTGAGTGCAGACACTAAAGGAATGTATAATTATAGAAAATCACGTATATGTTCAATATATCCTTATGCTTACAAATTCTTTAGAAAAGATCTTGGATTTGACTTGAAAATGGATGGCTACGAAAGAAGATAATTTGAGGGAAATGCCAAGTCTGTTTCCTTCCTATTTGGGAGTGAATGGTGACCTTATTTTGGAGTGAATTAGTAGCATGATGCCATTATGTAGGAATGCATGGTCTCTTAATCATCCTTTCCAAGTCTCCAAGCATTCTGTGTAAAACCATTGTTGAAAATGAAAAATTATTACTCATCTACCTTGAAGGCTTCACAGCCATAATAAATGTAAAGTGTCAGTTATTTCATTTCTGAAGGAATTATTTTATGCTTTCTGCAATTTCTTCAACATGAATAAAGTTATAAAGAAATCTGGGGATAAATGAATTGCACGTTTTAGCTGAATTGTCCCACTAAATTCTACTACTTCATAAATAACAAATTAAAGTTCTGGAATAGTAAAGTATTAAACAATCAGCAATGTTTCTGCCTCTGCTACTTTGCTCTAAGGGTTTCTTTAGACCCATAGAAATGAACAAGTGATTAACAAGCAACAAATCCATACCCTGTTGAAAAATAATGTAGATATTGAATATGTCTGATACCATTTCCTTTTTTAATGGTTAGTTAAAGCAACTGATGCAGAATGAACTGATTTATCACCAGTAATAAGATGCCAGACTTTTAGGTTGGTTCTTGAGAAAGCAGTTGTTTAGGTGCTAACAGAAACATGGATTTCAACAGCTCTGCACCTCCTTCTTGGATTCTCTGTAGTCCCTGCTGAACCATTAAATCTTCTGAAAAGACAGGTTTCAGAGTAGCAACGTTAGTCTGTATCCGTAAAAAGAACAGGAGTACTTGTGGCACCTTAGAGACTAACAAATTTATTTCAGCATAAGCTTTCATGGGCTACAGCCCACTTCATCGGATGCATAGAATGGAACATATAACAAGAGTATATATATATATATACATACAGAGAAGATGCACTGGCCCAATTCTGCACCAGGTATAGGGGAGTCGCTCCCACTGAGGTCAATATGAATTGAGACCCCATATTTGAGGGAAGAACTTGGACCACTGGGACAAATCAACCCTGTCATGGGCAAGATTAACTCCCACTGATTTCAGTTTCTCTCACTGACATTTTCCTTGTATGTAATTTCTTGCTGGTCTAATATGTACTGCTACTAGCTCCACAGTGTTATTACTGATTAACATGACATCTCACAGCATGTCTACATTCAATTCAATTCAGTTCACTGAGTTTCTGAATGAATAATTACCACAAATTACAGCTGGTCAAATGTTGCAGAAACAGAAACGTTCATGTGAATTCTGGATGGGTATTTGTTTTAACTATCGCTGGTTGGAAAGTGGCAAAGGGATGGGGTGCTGCAGTGAAAAATCAAAAGCTGAACATTTTCATCTGAAAACTGAAAAGTTTTGGCCTTTTCCATTAAAAATTGAAATTTGCAGTTTGGAAATGCTGCCAAAGTGGAGATGTATTTTGGGTGCCTCTTTCCCCCATTCGCCTCTATGGCTGGGCTCCCTAGTTGGATTCCATCTCTCATGATGTACCATGCTCTTCCCTCTTTCTGAGCCACCAAGGTGTAGCATGGGTGTCTCTAGCCATGACACATCATGGAAGATGTAATTCGACTAGGAAAAAACAGCTCATAAAAGAGACTGGAGACATGAGGCACCTGAGCTATTGCTTCCATGATGCACTGTATTAGCATTTCTGAAACTATTTTTTTTTTTTTTTTACATTTTCTGCTGAAGTTTTTCAGTTTTCAGCCAAAAACTATTTGGTTTTTGGGTGTTCAGTTGTTTGATGAAAAGTCAAAATTTTCCATTAAGCAGACACTCAAAAAAAAAAAAAAAAAAAAAAAAAAAAAAGTTTAGTTTAAAGCCCAATTTTCCATTGAAAAACAACTTCCACCAATTTTTTCTGACCATCCCTAGTTTCAAACATTTCATTCCTCTTTTTATTTGTTACTTACAGACAGCCATAGAACAAGCTTTTCATTTGCATGAACATTTAGACAATGACCATTCTTCATAAAAGTATTTGTATTTGCATATGAATCAACAGTATTTATTATATGATATTATATTGTTCTCCTATTTAAAAAATAATCCAAGTCAGCTAGCAGAAATAATATCATGTAGTATAGGTGACTACCTTCAGACCATGGATAAGGAAAGCAAATGGCCTTATTAGAATTGAGTTGTTCATGAACTATCCATAGGCTAAATATTGCTTTTCTAAACTAGTTGGTGAGTACTTAATCACTAACTAATGCATTAGCAAAAACTATGATTGAGCCTAAATGGTTTGTGAATGGACAGAAGGGCTAAATTTCTCAGATAATTTATTTGCAGCAAATAAACTGACAAGCAGTAGGGTAGATAGGGAAAAGGAAATAACTATCTTGGTATGCTGAGAAGACAGCCTCCAGAGCTAAGTTCCTGGTTCTACTAGGCGTGTGCCTTACGCTGCAATCTCCAGTCTCTCAATAACCAGTCTATAGGAGGATTCCAGTTTTCAGCAACTCCAAAGGCACTTCAGGTTCAGCCTGCAACTACTGCATCTCGGGAAGTGGATATGTGACGTTCCCACTTGTGATACACTTGTTCTTTCTGTTATGATTTTTTTCTTGACCTGGTTTAAGGGTGAGGTTTTCTTGTCCTAGAGGACAGGGGGAGCAGGTGAGACATTTTGAAGATTGAGCAGCTGTTATTCCTTCCCAGGGCAAGAGAGGGGGCTGGTGAACAAGTTTAGCTGATGGGGAAGAACATCTGCAATAATACATTACTACTAAAAGTGAAAATTAGCATCACCATAATAACATGATAATTCGCATAAGCTACTGGAAATATGCCCTAAAACCCTGACCTAAAACTACTCTTCACCTTTTGTACCTTTTTCCATTCACCAATAATATTACAATATAAATTAAGTTTGCCTTTCAAGTAGGACAGCCCTACCCCTGGGATATACTACTTAGCTAACTTGTCTTCCTTAAATATACTTTATCTATTTTTTCTAATTGAAATCGTCCATAATTACTATTGTGAAATGGAAGAAAATTGCACAGCAATTATTTAATTGCTATGTCTAAATTCAGGTACTGTATAGAATATATTTGGCAGCAGAAGAATGAATTAAAATATTACTAAGAGTTATTTATAGTTTGTGGCATGTTTAGTGACATACCGTCAAGATAAGATCTAATAGAAAGTGTCCATTACATTAAGAGTTTATGTTTAGATAACTTATTACAGGAAGGCACTATGTGCTACTGAATGATTTCTACACAACGGCTTTATTTTATATTGTAGCTGTCAACAAAATATCTTGGATTTCCTAACGAATCTAAAAGTATATATTATCATGTAGAATTTGTTATTCAAATTCAGGACATTGAAAAGATAATATTATTTTGTAGTAGGGAAAGATGGTGCTTTAAGGCTGGTCCTAAGTCCAACGCTGCTCAGTTCCTGGTTCCATCCAGACCAGAGGCATTTCAGGAGTTGTAATTCCCAGGGTTCATGGGAATTTAGGAGTCACAGCAAGGAATGCTGGGAAGGCAGGGTGTATATAAGCTGCTGCTGTTTCTCAGTGTGGGGAAAGACTTGGATAGAGCAGGAGTTGCTTCTAAGTCACTCCACTAAGAAGGCTTTGGAAGGAGTAGGCTAGGTTAGAAATTAGAAGAAGTCTGGGAAGAAGTAGGCTGTGGTGCTCTTTGGTAAGGAGAACAGAAAGGAAGGGCCTGAAACACAGTTTGGGATAAGGCCTAAGATGGAGGCAGGCAAAGGGTAAGCATTCTCAGGTACAGAGAAGTTTATGTGGACTTTGGTAAGAGCTCATAAAAGGAGCAAACTGTGGGATGGTTCTGGGTGTAATTGTTGGCTACAGAGAGGTACACAGACATAGCCAAGTCCTGAGTGGGAGAAAAGGGACTGTGAAGACTTGAAATAGAATCAGGAGGCTTGAGGTCAGACCTGATGCTCTTTTCTTGTCTAGGGCCCAAGGCCTGGAGTTTGGAAGATGGAGTTTGGAGGCTTCCTCTTGATTCACATAGAACTAAAGGTCTCACTGCTATACTGTGGAGAGAAAAGGGAGTTGAGGATTCACCGGGAACCAAAGGAAAAAAAATGTTGCCCAGGGCGAGAGGAAGTGGGTGAAGAGATGCCTCCATTTGGACTTTAGGTACCTGCCATTTTCATTTTGATTCTATTCATATGGACTATCCTTACCCTGGAAGGGGTAGAGTTTTGGTTTAGCTTGACAACTAAACTATCTTTCCAGTGAAGAAAACTGAGGCAATAGTTGGATTCAGAGTTCAAAAAGCAAGAGCATAAGTGTACACCACGCAAGAATAGTCCATATCTGTTTCTTTTTATATTGACTGGGTATTAATTTAGTTTGACACTTTGTGGTTTATTAGTACATTGTTAAACCTTTATGGGCCCTATTCAGTTGTAACATAATCCTTAAATCTGCTAGGCCACAGGAATTTTGTGGGCCTACTGGGCTCTGCAGTCACTAGGCTGTATCTGATACAAGATATGTCTACACTTCAAGCTGGAAATGTAATTTCCAGCTTGATCAGACACACTCACTCTAGTTCTGATGGAGCTAGGGCACTACAAATAGAAGTGTAGCTGCTGTGGCACGAGGGACTAGCCACCCCAAGTATGATCCTATAGGAGATATTCAGCATGTACTGAGGCAGCTAGACCATTGTGTTGCTCATGCCGCCATGGCTACACCCAACCAGAGCCAATGTGGGTATGTCTCCCTGAGCTGGAAATGACACCTCGAGCCCAAAGTGTAGACATACCCACAGATGGAGACACAACTACTTCCTAGAGATTCTCATCACTCAGACATTTGTTTCCCTTTGCAGGGAAACCTGATGAACCATATAGGAATGGCCTTCAGGTTCAGGAGATATAATATTCTAACAAGCAGGGATATACCCTTGGCTGGTAACTATTTCAGACTTCAGTCGGGGGAAGTAGAAAGAAGCACTGTGGCAAAGATTTCCTGAGTGCCCCACAAAACACAATCGTGATTGGGGGTGTAATAAGAATGAGGATGGAACAGGATCACTCATCTTAGCCAGTTAAGTTTAACTTTGTTTTAAATCTTCCAGCTATTAGGTTGGATTGAGACTGTACATTTCTCTACCAGACACAGCCGCACAGAGAATTTTCTCCAGCCTTGCCAGTAGAGCTGTAGTTATTCCTGGGGGCTGTTCAGCCCATGAGTGTATGTGTGAAGGGACAGTGAGTTGGGAATTATGGACCGTGGGAAGCAGGGATAACCAAAACTCCCTGGAGTGTAGCCTTTTTTATGTTGTTTTTGTTTGTTTTCCAGAGCAGGCTGCCTTTCCCCTGAATATGTCAACTTGCGGCGAGGCCAGAATTCACAACATTCTGCAGGCTGCTCAGCTTGGAAGATTACAATGAGCCAGTTCTACTCTCATTTACACCAGTTTTCCGCTGTTGTAACCATCCACATTAGTGGAGTTACTTATGTCTTTCACTGGCGTAACCTGGAGATGAAACAGGCCTAAACTGTGGATTATGCCTGACTAAACCATAAGGGCCAGACTTCTAAAGGGTCTGTACATGGTTGAGCCAATGCTGTTCCTGGTTTTGCATGACTACATACATGTATGTTTTATGTGCATCATGAAAATCTGGTCTTATTATATTTTGTAGCATGCTTCTTGCATATTTAAATATGAATTTATACTTTAAAGGCTATTTTTGTCCACCTTAAAGAAATATTTGTGAACCCTCAAGAAATATGTCCCAGATCATCTCCTGGAGATCTACGCATGGAACAGAATTGAGATGACACCCTGGAAAGGAAGGATAGTCTAGTCCATCAGTCACTGGAGGGGGTCTCAGGAGACCTGCATTCATTTGCCAGCTCAGTCACAGACTTCTGTATGATACTGGGCAGAACCGGGATAATATTCTTCTACCTTATGAGGGAGTTGAGCGGATAAACTTCTATTAATGATTGGGAGGCACTTGTGCACTATGGCGAGGAGGGTTATACAGGTGCTTAGATAGATAACATAGCATCATCCCCTGTTCTTAACTTGAACTTCTGTACACAGATCATCATACAGCAATGATTTGTAATACCATTCTTTGGATCTCCTTCCACGAGCACTATTCAATTAAAGGGAATTAGGTGCCTAGTAGGGTTTTCAAAAGTGCCTAAGCAGGTTAGGTGCCTACATGCATCTTTAGGCACCTAAATACCTTTGAAAACCTGACCCTAAGTGCTGAAGTCACTTTTGAAATTGTGACTTAGGCTCCTCTGTCATTTAGGGCCAAATTCACAAATGTACTTAGGAGCCTACATCCCATTTAGGCACCACTCACATTTGCAAAACCACTGTGCACCTGTCGCCTAGGACTCCGCTAGTCAGTATTTGCAAAGCTACCAGAGTCCTGATATCACCCTGAACTAGAAGACTTTTCAAAAGCCTAGCAACCCTGAAGAAAGATTCTCAAACTAGGCAGGGGGATGCCTTTCCTTGTATCGTGACAGCCCAATGGTTAGGGGCACTCACTAGGGAATGTGAGAGATGCAAGCTCAAATTCCTGCTCTGCCTGCTTTGGGGCAATGACTTAAATCTGTGTCTCCTAAATGATTGCCCTAACCTAAGGGGAATAGAGACTGGCTCCTTACCTGGCTTCCATGAATCCTTTCCTTAGGCACTGAAGTCTCTCCAAGCATTGTATGTGGTGCCTGGCTTGTGGCTGAGAGTTTTGATGGGTAGCTAAGGCACCTACTAGTTAAGTGACTTTGTGAATGTGTCACTTTTGAAAATTTTTCTCTGAATCTTTTTTCAAGAAAAATGACCTTGATTCAGCAAGGTACTCAGGGACTGATCCAAAGCCCACTGACAACAATGGGAGTCTTTTCACTGATTCAACAGATTTTAATCACGAGTGTAGTCTACCGACTTAAATGGAGCTACTGAAATGCTAAAAATTAGGCATTAATTTATTATATATATAAATTGTAGAAGAAAAACTGTACATTAACATAAAACTTCTTTCCCATCCTTTTATATAAAAAGGAAAGAAAGAAAAGAAATGAGTAATTCTCAGTCTGACTTTTCTCCTGTGGTTTGTTTTTCAGAGACATTCCAGAAATGTATTCCAGATGTTTTCAAATCCTTGTAACTTATTTTCCATACTATATATAACTTTCTCTATCATATCAGCTAACTCTCTCTCTCTCTCTCTCTCTTTCCATTGTCTTAATTATTACTTTTTTGACTTGGAGGCTCAGATGAATTAATTTGGCATTCTTTCAAAAATGCCTATTGGAACTGTATCTGCTAATAGACATACTGTTGCAGACACTGGTATCTCTCTCTTTGTGAAGTTATTAATTGAATAATAATATTTAATCATGTTAGCTGGGTTTTAACAATGTAACGGATATCAACTTATTACATCACTATCAAACCAATAAATAGGCTTTTTAATAATAAATTAGCATTGTGTGCAGTCACACAAAAATCTCTCTGATAAAACACAAATTATAGCCTTATCTACCATTCATAAAGCAAAGTGTGACTAAAAATGTATATCCCTTGGCTGATTAATTATGAGTCAGTCCCTTAATAATTCACTCTTAATAATGATTTCTGAGGCATTATTTGGCAATTTTGTCATTAGTGGGGTTTGCTGTCACTGAAAAGAAAGTGGCTGTCAAGTCCCCACAAAGAGAAACAAACTATTTTAATGAACTCCGGAGTATTTCCCCCCCCCCTCCTTTCTTTGTATCATTTAGATGAACTTGGTCAACATTCCATTCTCCTCATGAACTAAACACGTGAAGTTTCACCCTTCTCTGGAGCTGCCGCTTGGCACTGATGTTTATTCACTCCTTCCTGAGGTTACAGTTATGCTCTGCAGAGTTGATGGGAAACTGCCACTCTCCAGTGTTATTACTGGAAGGAAAGTGTGTGGGAATGAGCCAGAACTCCACTGGGGGTTCCAGATGCTCACTGAGAAGAAACAGATTTTTTTCACGGCCCTGAAGTACCTACTCAGAACTTGTTAAAACTCTTTTTATTTGGGGTGGTGATATTTTCTCTTGGTTGACTAAGTAAAAATAACCCACAGCAGTCCTGCTTCTAACAATATCTGAAGCTCCCCTTTTATTTAAAGGCACACAGTTGGGATTCAGATGGTGTTAATTAGAGCAATGCTGCTTTTTGCCAGCTGAGTATCTGGCCCATCATATTCTAACAAATATAGATGATATAAGTTCATAATACATAGATTCTCTAAAAGCCCTCACTGAGCCACATAATAATATCAACAATTTTTATTTTGAAAAAGAGATAGGTGAGCCTCAGCCCCAAAGGTCCAGATCCAAACTCCCCCAGGTGGTTCTTGGCTACGGGGCATTCATTTGGCTCATAATGGGTGAAATCCTGACCCCTCATGGAAGTCAGTGGAAGTTTTGGCATTGACTTCACTGTGAGCCAGAATTCACTTTGTAAGAGAGGAAGGCTCTCCATAAAGTGCAGTTCCAGATCTAGATCTGAACTTCTCCGAAGTTCAGGGCTGTTTGGATTTCAGGGTTTATTATAAGGTGACCAGACATTCTGATATTATCAGGATCTTTCTGATATTAGGAACTTTGTCTTAAGTAGGCAACTATACCCTTCCCCCCCCCCCCCCCCCCGAAAAAGTGTCCCAATTTTCCACACTTGCTATCTGGTCACCCTATTTATTAATTATTAATTATTAATTATTAATTATTATAGCCCTCAGAGTCATTAACAAAGATCAGGGCTGCATTGTGCTAGACCAGTGGTTCTCAACCTATTTACCATTGTGGCTGCATCCAATACTACCTGTATGGCCCTGAGGATGTCACACAGGACGCAGTTGTGGGCTGATTCGGCCACAGGTTGAGAACCACTGTGCTAGACGCTGTACACACACACACATAGTAAGGGAGAGTCCCTGCCCCAGAGGAATTACAGTTTAAAAAGACAAGACAGACAAACTATGGGAGAAGTATTGTCCCCACTTTGAGGTGGGAAACTGATGCACAGGAAGATTAAGAAATTCACCAAAGGCCATATAGGAAGTTTTTTGCAAAGCTACAATTTGAAGCCATGTTTCCTGACAACCAGGCCAGTTCTTTCAACACAAGATCACCCTTCCTCTCGGATACAGGCTTACCCTGTTTGCAAACTCAAAGGGAGCAATTGCTTACATTAAACAAAAGAAAAGAAAAAAAAGGGCAGTAACATGTACAGTGTGTAGTAAATATAATTACGCTAAGCAGAGTACACCACTTTGGAAGCATGCCATCATTATGCCTCTACTTCTGAAGTAAAGAAACAAACTGTCTTTGTTCTCCTAGGATTGAAATGTCCAAATATCAGAGCCAACGTTTGTTAAGTTTGTGAGGGATGGGGGAGGGAAGGGAAGAAGAGAAGTTTATTTTGTAAACGCTGTTCTAATTCAGAGTTTGTATAATTTCAGAAAACAAAAATTAGTGCTTAGGTGGTAGACAGGATGTACCATGAATAACAATGCATCCTGTGGATATTTACTACCAAGTGGTGTTTAACTGAAAGGAAAGTGGGAGACACTACAGAAAGCAATTCCCATCCATTTCTTACCATTAAAATCAGGAGCACAGAAAGGCCATTTATGGGAGTCTTATTGAAACAATACGTTTCCAAGTGCCAAAATGATGACATCACACTAAACAAGGAAGAAGGAAAGGGACTATAACTGCAGGCTGCTATGCCAAGGGCTTTGTTTTGCTTCCACACTAAGCACAAAATGTGGCAATTTTTCTCAAGAATATAAAGTTCACACATAACAGAAAAATATACTACCCCCCCCCCACAAACCAGTTTTAAAAATTGCTAGTTGGTTGAAGACGCTTCTTATATCTCAGCTCTTCTGGTGTGTGTGTGTGTGTGCGTGTGTGTGTGTGTGTGTGTGAGGGAGAGAGAGAGAGATTTGGTTAGCATTAGGGGGAAAAAAAGATTTTAAACTGATCTCACTGTAGTTCGGTAAATTAAAAATGGGTCTTGTTTCAGCAACAAACTAGCCCACAAAGACATTTTATTTAGGTGCCACTCAGTCCCTTCTTGCAGTGCAGAATCCAAATATATTTTGGGGCGCAACCAGGTTCTAAAACAGTGTCTTTAAAAAAAAAAAGTTTTGCCTGTAGATAAAGGACACGCACAGTGTTGTAAGATTACCATGTAAGGCTTCAAAGAGCCTGGAAGGGACAGCACTTACATCTACATTGAACTCATTGCAGGATTAGAATCTAAAGTAGTTTTGCACATTTAAAATAGTGATGGAGCAATGAATCCCAAACTGCGAATCTCTGGGGTTAAATTGTGATCCTGCAGAAATCCAAAGGAGTTTTGCTGTTGATTTCAATGGAGTGAGGACTTGAGCCCTTGTTCTTTCACTTCCTCCCATATTAAAAATATACTGCAGCATTTTACAGTAATGGTCCACTACACTACATCTTACATTTGTAATCCTCAATATTTTAGGTTATTGCTGCAGTATATTTTACAGTGTTACACAATATTTTTGTGTTTTTCTTAAAGTCCCAAATCTTGTTATGTGACAGGTTTCAAAGTAGCAGCCGTGTTAGTCTGTATCTGCAAAAAGAACAGAGTGCCACAAGTACTCCTGTTCTTTTTGTTGTTATGTGAGCAACTCAGTTTTCATTTTTAAAAAATGTAAGTTTCTAGCCTCATAGTTGTGCAAAAAAGCTTCAGATTATGAGTCGTAAAATCTGAAAACCCAAAGGACAAATAAAATTTACTGTTTTTTCAAAATTTCATTATTTTAAAGCCACTCTCATGATTTGGGGGGCCTGACTTGTGAGGTTTGAACACCGGGGATTGGCAGTGCTGATTAAACATTAAAACAACTTTTTGTTTGGTATTTGTGGTACTGCTTCCAGCTAGAAACCGAGATGGAAAAGATCTGAAAAAATTATAACAAAAAGAAAAGGTGCATCAGAACATTTTAGAAGCTTAATCAAGGTTTGGTTTGAGCTCATTTCTAAAAATGGGTGTAGATCTGGAGAAAAGGAGGTTCTTAATTTATCTGGGAGGGATCAGTCATTCCTTCCTCTAACATTCAGAAAATGCTCCTCTGTGGATCAGAGAGTCTCTGGTAGGATCAAGTCCTTATTGCCTATTAATACTGCAGCGGTCTTATGTTTAATTATGCTCCTTCCTTTTATATTAAGAATATTTAGAATTCACTAGTTTTTTCTATTTGGAGCTTGATATATTTTTTGTATGACCCACTTCTGACTCATTTGTAAATTACAGTATATCACAAATTACAGTATATCTGGAAAGAGTTGATGTTGCACTGCCATTTATGGCAAACACCATGAAAGCTGTTCAAATTTAAAGACAGAGAAAGTCAAACCCAGGGCCAGCTCTTCAGCTGGTGTAAGCTGGTGTCGTTCTACTGATTTCAGTGGTGTTATACCAATTTACAGCAGCTGATGAGCTAGCTGAATAGTTTAACTATTAACTTGTGTAAGAGAGTGGTGTTTCCCTGGAGATTTTCATGGGGCTCGGTAGAAAATCTCATCTGGTAAATGCCACAAAGTCATTGCAATTTGAGATTTCCATGGACATTTGCTACGAGAACTGTAAACATGACACAGTAGATTACAAATTTAGGATCCATATTTTGAAACTTGCCATTTCATTGCTCACTGATTCAACTGATCTGAAATAAACTAGTAAATTACAGCAATAGGAGCAATACAATTCCCAGTCTGGGTATACAGCAATATTAACAATTAAACTCAGAAGGGACAGTGTGCGTATGTGTGTATATATATATAACTCTTCCCTGCAATAACTACAATTACTCTTTTCTTGCTGAGTGTGAGATGTTCTAAAATAATGTATTACAGTTTATACAATGTAAAGTCCCATAGATAATATAGGTAATTATACCTTGATTGTTTTTTTTTAAAAAGCATCAATTCAAATAACCAAGCCCATAATCAATCCGTCTTGCCCATTTTTTTGTGAACTGCAAGGTGAAATGTGAGCTGTGTTTTATTTTGTTCTGGTTTCTTGTCCTATTTGTGATCTAACTAGCTCAGCTTTTTCAGAACCTGGTATGTGATGGGTCTGAATACAGAAGTGTCTGGAAGCCAATGCATATTTTGGTACCCTGGATTCCTCTTTTGCCAGGTGTTGAGACTCACCTGAGGTGCCGAGCACTCAGCTCGGGCTGATTTCAGTCCAAATTGAAGATGTCCCCTAAGTCGGAGGAGGTTGATGCACTTCAAAGGATGAGGCTTGTGCTGGGAAATTTGAGTATGTAAAGATGACTATATGTTTAAAATTAAACATGAATGATATAAATAAAGTATCTGTAATTTGGTATGAATGCACTAATTCAAATTAATTTATGGCTATGGAACTAATAAAATGATGATGATCTTCATCATACCTAGCTCTTATATAGCAATTTTATTCATAAATCTAAGTGCTTTACCGAAGGGATTAAGTACAGTTATTCCTCTTTTTATTGAGGGGAAACTGAGGCATGGAGAGGCAAAGTGATTTACCAAGGGTCATCCAGCCAATCAGTGGCAGAGTCAGGAATTGAAACCACATTGTTTGTGTCCTAGTACTACTAGTTAAGCCATGATATTTTTTTTGTCTCATTATTTTTTCTTAGCACCTTAAATTTGCGAATGTGTCACAACCCTGTGGCTGGAATATCTGTAAGGATTGAACTCACTACTTTCAGATCTAGAACTGATGAGTTTTTGCTACATAAACTAAAGAGCAAGCTCTGTTAGCTTAGAAGTGGTAGCACACTCAAAAACGTCTTACATGGTCCAGCTATGACAAGGTGACAAAGACAGACAGTGGGTTAATGTGGATTACCATAAAACTGCATTGCTATTGCTTGTACTGGGTCTATTTGTAGCTGAAAGGATTCCTTCAGCTTCTATAGTTATTCATCTTTCATGAGAAATAAATGTATATTAATAAATGGCATTTAACACATAAATGGGTGAGCTACTTGAAAACACTGATGATTTTCAATCCAGGCTGCAATCCGAAGTCCTATAAGGCTCACTTTTATGATCTCTCCCATTTTGAAAGAAATAGAAGTATAAACTCTGTATTGCTTTTGTGTTAATTAAACACCTTTTTATCCTGCCCTAAAGAAATCTCCCCCTGCCAATTTCTCCCTACAGTGAACAGCAGCCGATCAAAAGAATAAAAACTAAATGGTTATATCAGAAGCTATATAGGAGATATATTACAATTTCTGATATAACTATCAGAGACCTGGGAAATGCCTCAGTCAGATTCATAAAAGCAATGCCAGATTCAGAGGAAACTCAATTTGTCAACATTAAATAATTCTTAAAAATTTCAAATGATTGTCTGAAAGGGAGGATTTCCACTGTAGTATTAGCGATAGACACATAGATTAATTCAATTATGTTTTGCCAATTGAGCAAGATTGCTTGAGTTTTCAAACAAGGAAACAGAATTTAAAAGTTACTCTTAAAAAACAATAAGCCCTGCCACAGTAATAGCAATATACTGAGTGTTTCTCTGTGTTTTATGATGTTTGGATTAGAGCTGGTTGGGAATTTTTCAACAAAACATTTGATTATCAGAAAATATGGATTCATCAAAAGCAAAGCTTCTTATAGAAATGTAGCTGTTTCAATGACATTTTCATCAGGAAGGTTTCTTAGGTACAGGATGGAGTTTTTGATCAAAACCAGGCTGGGTTGGCTAGGATAACCAACTGCTCACTGGTAAGGTACTAACAGGGGATGTGATAGACAGAGGTTCAAATCCTTGGTCTAAGTCAGGTACAACACACACTCAAACCTGGGTCTCCCACATACCTGATGAAACCCCTAGCCACAGCCTACTGTCTGGTATGGGGGAAGTACCTCTCTCACATTTTTTTCCACGCTTTTTTTTTTTAAATATGTCATTTTTGTTACAATGCAGAACAAAAGCAAATGTAAAAACCCTGAATTGCTTTGCAAAATGGTGTTTTCTGGCCAGCCTTAGTTTGGATAGACACTTTGGGCCTGGTTCTCTGTTGCCATACACCTTGTCTAATGATATATACCTACTTTGCACTGGAGTAAAGGACAAAAATGCTGAGGCCTGGTGGAGGGCGGGCGGACACACACAATAGACAAGCAGACCCATATGTAGACTTTGTAAGCAAACTATTTTAATTCAAACAGTAAAGCCAAATTCCTCTTCCCAGGACCCAGCTCAAGCAGTAGGGGTGAGCATGGGGTAATCTTTGCAGGGGAAAGGGAATTGCAAGTCCTAACGCTTGGCTATGACACAGCAACAGTGCAGCTCTACAACTACCTGCAGCCCTACAGCTACTCCTCCAACTGCTCGCTGGAGTAGTGCCCATGCGATAATATGAGAAAGATCAGAAGAATAATGGATCATCCCACCTTGCCCTGCCCAACATGCCTTGCTATTTATGGCCATGAAAAGAGCTTCCATACAGTTGGGTTGTGCACCATATAAGGAATGCAGACCAGCCTCACCATAGCCATGTGTAACACATGCCTGCTTGGTGTGGCACTCTGTCCCCCTCTAGTGGCAGCCAGACCAGCCTCAAATTGATGAGCTTTCTGCAGCTGTGGCTAATAGCGTAGGCCGCAAAGGCTTATGCATTAAGCTCTCGATGTCACAGGTTTGATCCCAGCTACTGATGACCAGGGTTTGTCAGTGTTATGCTTGCTCTCTTTCTCTTGTGTAGGCAACCTACACAGGTTACATTACAAGAATCTACTGATGACAGGTCAGGCTTTGCTCCAGATGACAATACAAGTAAACATAATGAATACACAGCAACTTACAGGAGCAGTGAGTTATAATAACTGAGTACTGGAGCTCAGAATTTCTAGCTTCTATTATTGGCTCTAACACTTACTTGCAGTCTGACATTTAGCTTTGCAGTGGGATAACTAAACTCTCTACGCCTCACTTGTAAAATAAGTATAATAATCAGAGATGGTTGGTAAATGCAGAGAAGGTTCAATAGAAAACAGTGCAAGAAATCCAAAATACTTTTTCAGAGAAAGAAATGTTCTTGTTTTTCATGCAGACATATTAATAATGTGGTACAGTCATTTATTTGCTGTTGATTTAGAGAAATAAAAAGCACCCATCCATATGTTGTGAGCACCCAGACAGTTATTTAAAATCACAAAGCCAAGATATCATACAACCAGCTCATTCCTCCTAGGGTTGCTAACTCTTGGGGTTTTATCATGCATCTCGTGGTATTTGATGTTATTGTTAAAGTCCTAGCAGCTGGAATCAAAAGATTGCATGAGAATCTCAGCTTTCATGTGCAAAAGAAAAAAGAACGTTTCTAACCCTCATGACTGAGGAGAACTTAAAAATGGGAGGCAAAGGCAACCTCAAGGCTCAGAAACCAGAAAGTGAATTAAATGAACCAATATTAATTCATTTATTTTTAAATCTCACAATTCTTAAGCTAATTTCCTAGTTTTTTAGGGCCTGAATGGTGAGTTTTGAAAGTTTGCGGTTGGCAATATCATGTAGCAGCCTCTAAACACCCTCATCATCAGCTTGCCCCTCGTCATCAGCCGGTTAGAATGCCATGCCAGCCACCCCCTCTCGTCTATTGATCGGCAATCTAGCATTCGTTCCTCAGCTGACCACAGTTGTCGCAGTGCATTGAATGGTAAGAGGAGGTCTCTCAGGTGGGCATGCATTCTTAATTATTCTCTTCATCATAGGGAAAAGGGGGAAATTGTGGGCCTGAACTAATTACTGAGTACAAAAACACTGAAGTATTGTTACTGGTCTCCAGTGATTCCCATTTTTCCTTTTCTTGCCTCAGTCTAGTAATATTTATTCAAATGGCAGTTATGGACTGATGTCTGTGTTCCAGGCAATAATTCTGAACTCCACGCTAACAACTGCTAACAGGATTATTTGTACTTTGCTTGAATTTTCCCAGTAAGTAGCGAAAAATCTAGCTTGATTTTCTTTGTATGATGTTGTTAAGTGTGCCTGCAGTGGCTTCTTTTACACAGCCACATCAGCTGGGCAGAAAGAGTAACATTTCCAGGTTGAAATAAAATAGTAGGCAAAGTACCTTAGAAGTAATAAACTTTTCTTAGTAAACTGTAAAAATAGAATCTTTTCCATGTCCAACAGCATATCCTGGCAGATTACTAGGGTATAAATAATATATCCTTTCAAGCAAATGGACAATGTGTGATTATTGGAAATAGTCCATGTCAACAATCTACCTAGGGATATGAGAAAGATTCCCCTCTGCTGCCTATAACACTGGTATTCTACTCATTATAAAAACACACACTGGTATATTCCAGGGATTTAAGCTAGGGAAAAAAAAGAGGAATGCAGAAATACACAAACAGCCATGTGCATAATATAATTGTGGCAAACTAAAGAAGCGGCCAAAAATTGTGAAAATAGCAATAAGAAGCTGTAGATGAAAGTTCCTTAGGCTAAATTGGTCCAACCACTACTTGGTGCTTTTGGTTCATTCCCATATGTGTGCAAGGCTAATGACCTATCGGTTCCTACTTAATAAAGAGCAATAGTAGGTAAAAGAATCCATCCCCTACCAAACAGAACTGTTTCTTACTGTGTGTTTTCTAGTGCATCATACAATACAATCTCAGATAATGTTCTGTGAACCTATGTTCAAATAATAGCCTTGTATTGCATGTCTCTGTCTTATTATATTTCACACTTACGGTTTATAGCTCTATATAAGCATTAGCTAAACTTTGTAATTATTGTTATCCCATTTTTCTGAAGGTGATATTGATACAAAGACATATTGAAGGCTAGTTGTTGCCACTGAAGCATAATAATGAGTACAGATCCACGCCCAGGTCCACCACCCTCTGAGAAGGTAAGAGAGGACAGCTGTCTGCAGTCTCCTTAGCTAAGATACGTCTGTGTCTACACTGCAGTTACATATCCTGTGTAGTGCTGGCCTTTACCAGCTGACTCGGGCTTGTGGGGCTGTTTAACTGCAGTGTAGACAGTCAGGCTTGGGCTGCAGCCCAAGTTCTGGGACCCTCCCACGTCACAGGGTTCTAGAGTTCGGGGTCCAGCCTAAACAGCCCCTTAGCCTGAGTCCTGAGAGCCTAAGTCAGCTGGCATGGGCCAGCCGCAGTTTTTTAATTGCAGTGTAGACATACCCTACAGTATATGTGCATATGGCCCAGGCAGAATCTGACTCTCAGTAACTCATCCCAGGCCATAGAGTGGATTCCAGTGCTGAATTGGGACTAGAACTCAAGAGTCCCTAGCTTTCGGTCTCATGCTTTGTAGTTGACGGTCATATGATCTAAAGATATTTCCTAAAGAACAACTGTGTGCTGACTGACAGCAAAACATCCATGCCTGCATAGAGCCATACCATCAGGGGTCAGATCAGACTGGCTCATAGCATGCAGTTACCTTTTCTTTTGAGGATGCTCTTTTTTATAAAACAAATGAAGACTTTAGCTCTTAGTGTTTGCCAAAATAATCTTCCAAGAGTGAAATAACTGTCAGTCGCTGCAGCAGAGTCCACCCTCCTTTGCGAGAAGCTTCAAACAATAGCCCTGGAAGGTGCAAACTGCCTCTCTTCATCTCAGTGGGATAGTATCTTAGAACCATAAGTGCGATCATACGGATGTCATCATTCTTTGCTATTTCTCTTCTGATCACACAAGAAAGGAGAGAGGTAGGGATCAGCTGTTGTCTCCGTGTGAGGAGCATAGAAGAGAAGGGACTTTCATATTATGAAGATCTGCATAGTCTCCTGTAGTGGTATCTCTTTATGGTCTGTATAAGGTAGTAATTGCTAAGGGAGAAGGGAAGAGCAGCTCGGGACAGAGTCACTGGGTTGGATTATGCTTTTGATTTTAAACAATTCAACCCCACCCAAAGTGCCATTTAAAGACTAGTCCATAGTTGTCTATTTCATAGACATGAATACCCATTGCTATAGACAAAGAAGAGCAAGGATTAATTCAGAACCACCCTTTTAAGCAATGAAGGATGCCATAAATATGCTGTTCAGCTGCATGTTGTAATTGAGAAAATGCTGTTTAAACTAGTTTGAGATCCACTGCTCGAATTTTATAAAGGTGAGGTTTTGGCTATGACTCAGTAGGATAGGAAAGAAAGGTACACATGTACCTTCTGGCTATTTAAGGAGAGTAATGATGGAAACTGTTATTCACAGGGACAGGGAACAAACACAGTACATTGCTTTTTTTCATAAACATTCAAACTCACTAGAGGCCAAAACACATGTATGAGAGAATTCATCCCAGGCGTAACGTCAATGAAGTTACAAGAGGGATGAATGTGGTCCGTATACGTTCAGAATATCTGCTGGATGTGTGGGTAATGCTGTTTAAAATAAAATTCAGATGACTGCTGCTGTAAGGTGCTCTTCTGGTGAAAGGGTCGCTCTGTGGCTAAAGCAAAGCCACAAAGTGAGGCATTAGACAATCTGGGTTCTCATCCTGAATCTACCACAGAATTCTGTATGACCTTAGGCAAGTCTTTATCGTCTTTCTGCATCAGCTTCCCCATCCATAAAGTAGGTGTAATAATGTTTAGCTACCTCACAGGGGGGTTGAGGCTGAATTTGTTGATATTTCAAATATGCATTGAGATTCTTTGGTGGAAGTTACTGCAGAAGTTCAAAATGATAATCTCACTATTCTTATGTAATACTTGTAATCAAATAACACACACACAGGAGCCTCACTGTGCTGGATGCTATACACAAAAAAAGTTAGAGGCAGACTTTGTCCTGAAGAGATTACACTCTAAGGCCCTAGTCCTGCAAGCTGATCTACATGGGTGGATGTTTAGTCCTGTTCGAAGCCGCCCTTGAAACGCACAGGTCTCTACACAGATCACCTTGTAGCGGCTGTAAGGCTCTGTCTATACTGTCGTTTTTTGCAATGATGTAGCCACATCAATGTAGCTAATCAGGTGCAAGGGACAAGTGGAGATGTGCTGGGTAAGATGCAGTTTGCATTAATGTGATTTACTCTTGTAAGTTAGTGGTGTAAATTTCCCTGTTTTGCACTAGTTCATTGAGTCTACATCATAAGGTTCCATCAATTTAACATACATGTAATCACATCTTTGCAAATCGCCCTTCTAGACAAACTATGTGTTAAAATAGGATATAACCAGTGGATGTAACAAACACACAGAGAGAGTAGGAGAAAAGGATAAGGTAACTGTTTTATGAACAAGTAGCTACATAGGACAGCTAGGAGTACAATTTGCAGTGTTCTTTTATCTGAAGATATAAAAATCCAAGAGACACCATTACTATCTGTAATCCCAGACTACTCATGGAATAAAGAATAGGTAGAGCACTTCACTCTACTTTCACTCTGTACCTATGGCAGGAAAATTGTTTCTGACTTTTCACTGATGGCCAAAGAGGATAACCACATTTGTGAAAACACCCAAGTGGTTTGTGATATTGTACTATGATCACATAAAAAAAATGTGACAGTACTTCATGCACAGAGAATGGAGCAAACTAACATTCTCCTCAATATAATCTTATTATCTCAGGTGTTTTTTAAAGTTGCCCAGTGGAATGAGGAAGAAACTCAAATCCAATATAACTAAGAGTTCTGTTTGGGTGAGTTTCAGGAATCAGACAACAGATCTGTTGTATAAAATGAAGAGGAAGTTAAAATGATTCTAGAAAAAACTTTCCAAAAATGTATAGTGTAAGGTTCCGTGCAGGGAAGAATATCGGTAGGATTTAAAAAGTTTTGTAAGTGTCTGTCTGCATGTATTCTGCCATGGCAGATGTTGGTCTTGCTACACTGTTCACAACTCCCTTGCCTTGAAAGTTTCATTTGGTGGATTTTATGAGATTTTCTTTTACAGGGCTTATATAAAAGAGAAGGCAAATCTTTGTATGGGGACAGATGGTACTTTTACATTTCAGAATGCTTTACAGATGTTGTCTTTGGAGCTGCCATATCTACCTGCACTTCTTTTTAGTTTTTATTATTTTTTTCCTGCAGATCTCCAAGAATTTTACAAAGGATTTAAATCACATTATCCGCATTTTACAGATGGGAAAAGTAAGGCACAGGGAGGTAGAGTGGCTTGCCCAACATCACCAAGAAGTCTGCTAGCATAGCTGAGGTTACAATCCACTGTTTGATCCAGTGGACCACACTACCTCTCTGTTTAGCAGTGGGAAATATCTTTGCTTCCGTGCTATTGACTAGAACATGCCTAAAGTATACATTTTTTAGAGCAGGCTTTGTCTCTTTGTTACATATTTGTACAGTGCCTACCACAATGAGGCTGGAGCCTGTAGGTGCTAATGCAATACAAATAAATAATATTGATAATAATAAGACTGCATTATATATTTTATGAATATCCTTTCACATTTTAAGTGAACATGCTTCAGCTATGTTCACACCCTTCTTGTACTGACTGTCTGAAAATAGTCTAACATTCAAGTTAATAGGAAGGACAGTCCAGTGGTTAGGGGCCCTAGCCAGTTATTTTGAAGACCCAGATTCAATTTTCTGGTCTTCTTCTGCCTTTCTGAGTATGGAAAATTTATGCAGGTTCAAATTTCTAAAGATATTTAGGTGCCTAACTTGTACTGGTTTCAGTAGGCATTAAACACCTTTAAAAATTTGGCCCTTTGGCCCTGTGCCTCACATTCCCATCTATAAAATGGGGATAAAAGCACTTTAAAGTTTGTAAGGTGCTCAGATACTATCGTAAGGGAGGGGATATAAGTATCTATGAGAAACAACTTTACTAGCAAGAATATGGGCTAAAAATTTAAACTAATATTGCAAAACATTCATATAAAACACAATTTAAATTCATAATCTCAAGTCTAATTTTTAGAGGTGTGCTGATTTGGTCAATGAATGGAAATACATTGTGTAACTTAAAGGTCTATCCAAACAGCTCAATTTCAAAATTCAAAGTATTGCATACTCAGAACAATATCTGCACTAATATCATTCAACTTTTTTTGGATAAACAAACAATGAACAATTTTTTAGCAATCATAAGCAATTCAAACAATTTGCAAGCAGAGAAAAAAAGGCTACATTTGAGGAATAAATATTTTGTTGTGAATCACCCAGCTCCACGATAGGCTGAGAACTATTTGCGGAATTATTATTATTATATGCAGAATTATTCTGTATAACAAATACATTTGAGAAAATCACCGTCAGTGGATGGGCAATTTGCAAAGAGAAAAAGAGATTAAATGAATTCAATAAGCAATGATGCTCCCATCACTGCAGTTAACTGTTTCAAACTCCTGTTGGCAGTAGAGCAACTAGAGAGCTGGCAGTGCATTGCAATATGTTTAGAAATAAGTGCTTTGCAGCCTGTCTTACGCTGGATACAACAGCATCTGAATACAGTAGGAGGTATGACTGGAATAGGCAGGCTGACATCCCCAGCAGCTAAAAACTAAAGGGAAGAAAATTGATAACCAAAGGCATTGCCAGTCAAAACAAAGTTTGGTATTTATTCTTGAACCTGAAAATCCCCTGTGAGTAACTTCCCTATTAAACAATTACAAATCACACATCTATTTCATATCAGATTTTTCTTCCTACTAAATGTATCAGGTTCCTTCCTTTTTCCTGTCTTAGTTAGTCTTTCTTCTCCATTTTCCTTTTTTTGTGGCACCCCCTTTTGTGTGCTGACTCATTAACACATAAACATGTACCATTTGGATACTCCCACTCTCGTTTCCTAGGCCATTCATATGGAGTTTTGAGATATGAGGCAAAATGTCCGTCCCTCCTCCTCCCCCCGCCCATCACCATGTGCAGGGTGAATGCAGACAACGTGTGCATGTGGGACACAGAGCAGCTTCATAACCACTCATAGACTCAGACTCACAGACTTTAGGGCCAGAAGGGACCATCGTCAGGGCCGGCTCCAGGCACCAGCTTACCAAGCAGGTGCTTGGGGTCGCCACTTCGGAGAGGGGTGGCACGTCCAGCTGTTCGGTGGCAATTCGGCGGACGGTCCCTCACTCCTGCTCGGAGCGAAGGACTTCCCGCCGAATTGCCGCCGCAGATCGCGATCGCGGCTTTTTTTTGTTTTGTTTTGTTTTTGTTTGTTTGGCTGCTTGGGGCGGCCAAAACCCTGGAGCCGGCCCTGACCATCGTGATTATCTAGTCTGACCTCCTGCACATTGCAGGCCACAGAAGCTCACTCACCCACTCCTGTAACAGACCTCTCGCTGAGTTAGAAGTAATAGACCTCTCAAATCATCGTTTAAAGACTTCAACTTACAGAGATTCCACCATCTACACTAGTTTAAACCTACAAATGATCTGTGCCCCATGCTGCAGATGAAGGTGAAACCGCCCCCAGCGTTTCTGCCAATTTGACGCAGGGGAAAATTCCTTCCCAGCCCCAAATATGGCCATCAGTTAGACCCTGAACATGTGGGCCAGACCCACCAGCCAGCTACCTAGAAAAGAATTATCTGTAGTAACTTAGAGCCCTCCCCATCTAGAGTCCCATCTATAGCTGCTATTCCAGTCCCTAGGCTGAAATAAAGATCACACCCTATATACTTTTGCAGGAGTTTGTGTCCACTTGATCTGCTCGTGTACAGATCCGGACATCTCTCCCTATGAAAGTGCACTTAGCAAGGTATAGAGGATCTTTCAGATATGCAGAGGTTGCTCTGCACAGCTGTTCTGGTACTACGCTTTTCCATGACACAAAGGGCCTTGAATGGGCTCTAAACCATAAGGTGAATTTCAACTTTAGAACAGGTTTCTTAGGGCAAAATGAGTGCAACAATCTGGCAGTTTGCCCCCCCCCCCCCCTTTTTGTTGACACGTGCATATATTGCACTTTATTTACTGTAGGTATTAGCATTTTCACAGCACTCAAATCTAATTGAAGGACACTGATTTTAATGGACTTAATGCACAATACAGGAACTGCTTAGCTAATGATGTATCACATTTTCCATATCACCCATCTCCTGTACCTCACACCTGACCTTGAACCCCCCACTATGAATCAGAGGGTGTTGAGTCTTGCTACTCATTCACAGTCTGATCCAACTCTCAAGGAAGTTAATGGTAATACTCTCATTGGCTGTCAGATCAGGCTTTCAACTCTCAATTCAGCAAACCCTTAAGCACATGCTGGACTTTAAATAAATATTTCTGTCAATCTCTGTTCAACAAAGCACTTAAGCACCTGCTTAAATTACACTTAAGTTAATAGGACTTAATCACATGGTTAAATGTGTTAATGAATAGAGATGATCTTAAGCACATGTTTAACTCTAAGCATTTGCTTATATGTTTTGAGGAATCAAGACCTTAGTGCCTGACTTACAAAGCTGAACTGCTGAAAAAGGTGTATGGCACCAGCTGCAGCAAGGATAATATTGAAAATCTTCATTAGCTTTATCCTTAATGAGTTATCATCAGCATTTTCTTAAATCTGCAACACTGACCTTCTTCTGTGCTTTTTGGGTTTTGTGCATTAACAGCATTTTTGCTTAATACCAATCTGAAAAAGGCTGAGGAGATTGCTTTTCAAGCTTTCATTTGAATTCTAACAATGAAATACATGGATTTTACTTCTAAAACCTGCTGAGAGTGTGAAACACATGATTGTAGTGAAAAAGACACTTTGTCAAGATGACACCTTAACAGTGCATATGTATGATCCTACCCTGATGATTTGCTTGCCATGTTTGCTTAGTTTGTCAGAACAAGATCTTGTTTGTTTGTTTGTTTAATTATTCCCAGTCCTGTAAGGTCAATAGGGTGAGTCTAATTCTCAAAGAGTGTGAAAAAAATAAAGCAACCCAGCATGTAATGATATTTTGGTAGCATATGCTCATCTCGATAAACAACTGTTCGCGTGCATCGTTCTTCCATATCTAGCCCAGTCCAGCTCCCATTGAAATAGACAGAAAAAGTCCCATTGAATTAGATTGTACCAGTAGACTAGACCCAGTTGGATTCTGTTGTACAAAAGTGGGATAAGTCTGCATTAGTATTTCAGCCACAGAAATCACTGATGTCTTCTGTAAGAAACAAAAAGTGCTAATGCACCGCTTGTGAGGAAGTGATAGAGCCTAATGCAAATTGGAGTATTTAGGTTTGGGAGAACATCCTTGTGCTGAATTTTGAATCTATAAAAATTTTAACTTCACTATTACCTCATTTGTATTCTGCTGAAGACAGACGGTACGAATGAGCAGAGGGGAAGCAGAGAAAAATGTGAGTGATAAATGGAGGCAGTAGAAGGAGAAGCAAAACACAGAAAAAACTATAGAGATAGTGGAAAAAATGTGCAGAGATGAAAGAAAAAAAATCAATGCATTATAGGCTAGATTTTCAGCAAAAAGTTGTGTGTAATTGCATATCTAATTGTGCATGCAGTTGCTAAGATTAGTTTAATTTTGTAATGCATGAGAAATGCACATGCAATTGAGAAATGCATACACATAAGGCACTCAGCCATACCTGTAATTTTGCACATGCCATTCTATGCACTTTGCTGAGTTTCAGTCTAAGTATACAATTAATTTTTTTTAAATCCCTAATACAAGTTTATTGTCACCTAGAATATATTGGTTTAATTGTATATCTGTTGGAGGGAAGGAAAAGGGAGAGCATTGGTTTAAATTACATCAAAGATAGGTTTGTGAACTTGAACTAGTATTGCAATTCCAACAAATCCAAATGCTAGTTAGAGATGTTTGCAAAACTATTAAGAGGTTAATCTATCTTTACTCATCAGCTTAAAGGATCAAGAGGAGATAATCAGAAACAGTGTGAACTATTGTCAGGTGTCAATTAAGACTGTGTATAATCAGTGTTGCCAGATTTGCAAAAAGTGGGGAAAATGTGTTGTTTCCGCCATGTATTTTTCTATGTCAGAATTGATTTTTCTGCCTTTGACAGAGTCAGATTTAGGATTCAGGGCATCCAGCCCCTCATGATCTTCTTTCCATAAACCTTGTTAATTTCTACTTCTTCTCTTTACATGACGGATGCAGTCCACATAGTCCTCCATTAAATCTGAGGCTGTCTTGTAAGTTGTTGACTCACCAAAAATCAGGTGCCACCCTGGACTGTGAGTTTCTTTGATTCCAAAAGCTGAATCTTCCCTGGCACAAAAGCTATGTGAGGGCCAAAATCTGTTGGCCTCCTTTTTCTGTTCCTGGAGGAAATAAAACATAACTCTGTAAAGAATCTTAAAATTTTCAACTTGCCTCTTACTCCCAACTCTTTGTCCCGTAATCTACTTGGACTGTTTAACAAGTCTTCAGCCTCCCAGTAGTCAATTTGGGTGTCCTGCAACATCCTTACAGCCAGCGACATATTTGAGACACACTTGTTTGACAAACAGCTCCCAGCAGCCATAAGCACACTCCTGCCTGGAGTCTCATTTATTTTGCATTGCAGTTTGTGCAGCTACATTACAGTCCCTCTTTCAAAATACACTCCTCGAATGATGTCAAATGGATCTCTGACAAAACGCAGGCGCAGAGAGCCTTGGGATTGCATTAGATACACATATGTATATATGCCTGCTGCTCGTGCACCCATGGTTATGATTCTTGAGGAATCAAGTAGGTGGCTTTACTATTGCAAATATTCCTTGGGCATCTACAAGAGCCCTGAACACAGGCAATTATCTAAAGAGATCTTCATTTACTCTTCACAAAAAAGCCTTTCCACCAGGCAATTCCCTAGATTCATCTGTACAAACAGGGCTATGGCATATGTTATATAACACCTTCCCATCTGACTGGAGATGTGGGAGCTAATGTGAACATTGTTATAGGCTATTTTTTAAAGATTTATAACACTGTTCCAAGACAAACATCAGCCTGCTTCTTAGAGTATGACTGTGTGTGTGAAAGAGAGACAGGGGTTTACCAAATGATTAGAGCAAAGAGATTATAATTAAACAGTAATTATACTGATTTGTGTAAGGCAAGTTTTTTTTTTCCTTTCAGAAATAAGGGTTTACTGAATTCTATCAAATAGAGAATAAATAAATAACAGTATCATCTTTTCTGAAGTGACTGGTGACTGCAGTGCATGACTGTCAAGAATGTAGCTTTGTAAAGCAGGTGCACAGAGTGAAAGGATTCAGTTTGTGCTATTCTGCATATGCTAATTAAAATGGTCAGCCTGTCTTTTTAAACTTGCTGTTTAATCTTAGTGCACAGCCTCTGGATGGTGCTAGAACACGGCCTCCGAGTAGTTGTGCGAGCCTGCAGCATCCTAACTTTCAAGCTGCTATTTTTCAAATATAAATTAATTATATTAAATACATTCTTGATTCTAATTTGATACGGCAGGTGTCTAGTTTCCTTTCTCACTGTTGTGATGTCAGACATCAGCCTCACAAATGAAAGGTGATACGCTAAAAGAGGAATGCTGGAATGATCCCTGGGGCACCTTTTTTATGTTCAACCACTTGATTCAGGATCCCTGCAAAGTATTTTATACTGGTCCCTTTACGTTTCTCTGATCAGTAGCATTATACTTCTCAAACTATCAAGAGTCAAAAGTGGGATGCAATCTGTGCCAAACACTCAGAATGAGGGACAGAGAATAATGATGCTTAAAATGATGTGAAATCCATTCCTTTAGTGTGAATAGCTCTTTCTATAATTTCTTAATTCTTTAATTCTGGTGAAAATAATTTTCAACAACAAATGTGCTGGGACACCGAATCTCTGTGGAAAATAGGTAACATTGGGACTAAAATGACCGCCATATCTTGAAATGAAATACGCTTGAGAGAGATGAGTATCATACCCATATGGAACCAGATGTTTATTGTAGGGCATAGATTTAAAAGTTAATGTTAAATTCATCTAGATTTTATTTGTCTTTACCTTTTACCATTACTTTTTTTTTAATGTTGAGAGTACCAGCCATTGAGTTTTGAAAGGACAGTGGTACTACTTGATTTGAAGTCTCCTTCCTTCAGATACACTTCAGTCCATTTTACAACTGATATATGAAATTTAAATAATCTGTTGTGTGAAGGATTTAGGCCAAATATTTCAAACTTCAGTGCCTTAGGTTAGGCAACTAAATTTAAAGTTAGGTACCTAAATAAGTGGCCTGATTTTCAGCTCACAGATGTTATTGAAGTAAACAGGATCTGCAGCTCTTATCCTCTTTGAAAATCAGGCCAGTTAGTTAGGTTCCTGAATATGGATTGAGGGGTAACATTTTCAAAAGTGACTAGGGAGCTAGCTAGAGTGAGATATACCTATCTGAGAGGACTGGAAGGGACGCTGAAAGGTTATTGAGTCTAGCCCCCTGCTTTCACTAGCAGGACCAAGTACTGATTTTGCCCCAGATTCCTAAGTGGCCCCCTCAAGGATTGAATTTATAAGCCTAGGTTTAGCAGGCCAATGCTCAAAACACTGAGCTATCCCTCCCCCCAAAGCTAATGGAAAGTCAGTGTAATTTAGGCTCCTAATTCACTTAGCTACCTTTGAAAAATTTACATTAGCTGCCCATCTTTAAGCACCCAAGCTTGAAGGTACTTCCTTATAATACTAAGCATTTAATGGGCAGTGAATGCAGAAGCAGTAACATAGCATTTGGCTGACTCAAGCTTTTCTCCTGTACAGAAATTGGCTTGCCTAGTACCCTGTGACTTACCATCTCAGTGGTAAACATTCTCCAGAACCCTTTTTGAAAAGGATGATTCATCCTTGGGGTATTTTTAGGAATTTTTAACTTGAATTTAGCTTAGTGTGCTAGTAGCCAATAAACAGAGCTGAGACAAGCTTTGAGTAGTCACACATAAACCATTCTCAATGCTATAATTGTACTACATTATCTTGGTCTGTAGACTGAGTCATCTGCTGGTTAAGCAGAATGGAAAAAACAGCATAAGACTGTTGCAACAACAGGGAGTTTGATAAGACGTTAAAGAAATCAGTACCAGTAACTGGATTATATTTATCTTCACAGGATTACACCTGCCTGTTCCAAGCACAACTAGCAATATGTGGATGATTTTTGCAAAGTCACTGCCAGTCTTGTCAGCATTACCCAAATTTTAGTCCCCATATCAGAAGAAAATATAGTGTAATATACTATCATTCCTTTTTTGAGCAAGATTGACTCCAGATAGTACCCATTCTATCTGAAAGAAGAATGAAACATAGCATGCCAGGCATAGTGAATTGTAAGTGTCTTATGTCCCTTTTCTTTGCTAAAGATTGGAACAATGCCAAACGTGCATGTGTGTATTAGCAGCTGAATTCCAATTCAAGCCAAATACAAATCTGAAATACTTTTTGCAGCAGTTAGCCTAGCAGCCTGCTAGTGAGTAAGTGACATTTTACACCATCCTGGGGGCTGTGAAACAGAATCCAGGCTTTGGCAGCCAGAGCAGGGGAACTCCACCTCACAGAGTACAGAAAGCGATGAGTTACAGGAACTTGGCAAAGTCGTAGGACCATCTCAGACTCCCACGGAAAGCAATAAGATACCAGGATCCCAATTTACACAAGTATCAGGAACATGATCCCCTTCCCACCTCCCAGTTCACAAATGTATTAGAACCCAGGGATATAAGTCACCATATTCCTCTATGGAAAATAATTCTTTGCATTTCTACAGTGCATTCCATCCAAGGACCGCCAAGTGCTTTAACTAACTGCCATGAAATAAACCACACAACACCCCAGGGAGACAGATATTATTATTTACCTTTACAAATGGGAAAACTGCAAAACACAGAGGGGAAGCCCAAGGTTACAAAGCCAGATCCAACAGAGCCTGTAACAGAAAAGTGGTCTCCTAGCTCCCTGTCCTGTGCTTTAAAGATTACAATATGCTGCCTCTCATGGTGATGGTCCGACTCAGACATCACATACTATATGTATACACTGCAATTAAACACCTCTGGCTGGCCCATGAGGCTTGGGGACTGCAAAATTGCAGTGTAGATGTTCAGGCCTGAGCTGGAGCCTGGGCTCTGGGAACCTCCGCCCAGGAAGGTCCCAGAGCTTGGGCTCCAGCTGGAGCCAAAACGTCTACACTTCAACTTTATAGCCCTGTGGCCTGAGCCCATGACCTTGAGTCAGCTGACAGGGGCCAGCCACAGGTGTTTAATTGCAGTGTAGACATACCTATAGTGGCCCAACTTCTTTGGCCCAGATACACAATGCTTCTCAGTGCTTCTGTTAGGATGGCGCATTTATGCACTGCCCTGCATGGAAGACAGATCAAAAACCCTGCTTTGATCAAAACCCTGCATTGGTCCTGCTTTGAGCAGGGGGTTGGACTAGATGACCTCCTGAGGTCCCTTCCAACCCTGATATTCTATGATTCTAACCCCAATCTGTGTCCTTACTAAGAATATATCCATATTTTTATCTAAATCTCTCTCTCTCTCTCTCTCTCCCTCCCCTCTCTCTCTCTGTATATATATAAATATAAATACTAGAGAGAGAGAGAGAGAGAGAGAGAATTACATGCAAAAAGCTTTGTTGTAAGAACATTAAGGCTGTAGCTAGAGCTAGTCAGGAATTTTCAGTGAAATATTTAACAGTTAGTTTTGATTAATTGTGGAATAAAAATTGGGGGGGGGAGGGAAGTTTTGTAATTGTCTAAATGTCCCCTTTCAACATTTTCAAAATATTGTGGTTTGAAATGGCATTTTCATATTAAAATTTAAGTTAATTATAGTTTTAAAATGTTTTTTAAAGTCAAAACTGAAACAAAAAAGTTTCAAAAGTTTCTGCATGAAGTGTTTCAGTTGACCCAAACCAAAATTATATTCAGATTGTTGATTCTTGAAAAATTGTCCAGTTTTTTTTTTTATCCTGAGTCAGGAAGGGACATTTATTTTAAATCTCAAAAACTTTTCTGGGATGCCCAGTCTAGCTGTAAACCCAAGTACTCAGAAGTTAGGAAATGCACGAATTAAGACTGGCTGTCCTGCGCTCTCATCTCTACATCTACCATTTAAGGAGCTTATGGGGGGCTGGGATAATGCTCTAGGCAGTTGGCGTTTAAAGATGTCTATGGAGGAGCAGGGCCGCCGAGAGCAGGTTCGGGCCCCGGTGAAAAAAATTTTTCGGGCCCCCCAGCAAGGGCGGACTGGCTAAACAGGGCCGACAGGGAGTGGGGGAAGCTGGGCCCCCTTCTGGACCGCCGGGCTCTGGTAAGGCGACGAGGGGGGGAGGGAGCCGGGCCCCAGGCCCCCTTCCGGCCTTCCCCCCCCTCTTTGGCCCTGTGGAGGAGCAACATGTTCACTGCAGATAGAATCTTCAGAGATTTTAGCAACTAGGGCATATCTGCATAGGGAGTTAGTGCTGAGTAAATTAGGGTGTGAATTTAAAGCACACTAGCTAGACTCTAAAGCTCAGTAAAGTGAGCATGTACAAATGACAATTTGTAGAGCCGAATAACTACAAAAGTTCTCTGACCCCAGGTCTATCTCTCTGCTAGATTATAAATTCCTGATCAAATGCATGGAGGTTCTAGAGCTCTTTGAAGAAACAGTTGGGTAAAAAATAATTAACTTTGATGAAACTATCTATTTTCCCTAACCACATTCTTGGAAATGGCTGAACCAATTTCACTGAAACATTAAAATAAAAATTTGGCCTCCAGCAGATACCCAGCATGGAAACTTTCAGCCCAAAGCAACTGAAAACAGGGGCTTGTGGTGGAAAGTGTTAAGCAACCTTAACCCTTGGCATTACTACTGCCTCAGTCAATATGCTCTTCTTGTTACAGGAGAGAAGGAATCACCCCCTACAGTAAAGGAGGAGAAGCCTCGTACCCCTAAGGCTGGGAGGTCTGCTGCCACCACTGCGAATAGGAAATGTAGGGTAGTGGTGGTCAGAGACTCTCTGCTGAGGGGGACGGAGGCACCCATCTGTCACCCTGACATTTCATCTCGGGAGGTATGCTGCCTGCCGGGGGCCCGTATCCGAAATGTTACAGAGGCATTGTCGAGGATTATCCAGCCCTCTGACTACTACCCCATGCTACTCATCCATGTGGGCACAAATGATACTGCGAGGTGTGACACTGAGTGGATCAAGAGTGACTACAGGGCTCTGGGAGTACGGGTGAAGGAGTTTGGAGCGCAGGTGGTATTCTCTTCGATTTTTCCTGTCAAAGGTAGGGGCCCGGGCAGAGACAGATGCATCATGGAGGTGAATGCCTGGCTGTGAAGATGGTGTCGCCAGGAGTGCTTTGGTTTCCTTGACCACGGGATGCTATTCGAGGAAGGACTGCTAGGCAGAGATGGCGTTCACCTTTCGAGGAGGGGAAAGACCCTATTTGGACACAGACTGGCTAACCTAGTGAGGAGGGCTTTAAACTAGGTTCAACGGGGACAGGTGAGCAAAGCCCACAGGTAAGTGGGGAACATGGAGACCTGGGAGATGGGTCGGAAACAAGAGGGAGTGTGGGCTATAATGGCAG
Organism: Trachemys scripta elegans; assembly: GCF_013100865.1. Taxonomy (NCBI): domain Eukaryota; kingdom Metazoa; phylum Chordata; order Testudines; family Emydidae; genus Trachemys; species Trachemys scripta. Next base: position 25,137,195 of record NC_048299.1, read on the forward strand.
AGAGAAAGGAGGGTCAGGGCAAAACTGGGAGGCAAGATCAAACCAGTTTCTTAGATGCCTATATACAAATGGGAGAAGTATGGTAATAAGCAGGAAGAACTAGAAGTGCTAATAAATAAATACAACTATGACATTGTTGGCATCACTGAAACTTGGTGGGATAATACACATGATTGGAATGTTGATGTGGATGGGTACAGCTTGCTCAGGAAGGATAGACAGGGGGAAAAGGAAGGAGGTGTTGCCTTATATATTAAAATTGTACACACTTGGACTGAGGTGGAGATGGACATAGGAGATGGAAGTGTTGAGAGTCTCTGGGTTAGGCTAAAAGGGGTAAAAAACAAGGGTGATGTCATGCTAGGAGTCTACTACAGGCCACCTAACCAGGTGGAAGAGGTGGATGAGGCTTTTTTTAAACAACTAACAAAATCATCCAAAGCCCAAGATTTGGTAGTGATGGGGGACTTCAACTATCCAAATATATGTTGGGAAAATAACACAGTGGGGCACAGACTATCCATAAATTCTTGGACTGCATTGCAGACAACTTTTTATTTCAGAAGGTTGAAAAAGCTACTGGGGGAAAGCTATTCTAGACTTGATATTAACAAATAGGGAGGAACTCATTGAGAATTTGAAAGTAGAAGGCAGCTCGGGTGAAAGTGATCATGAAATCATAGAGTTTGAAATTCTAAGGATGGGTAGAAGGGAGAACAGCAAAATAGAGACAATGGATTTCAGGAAGGCGGATTTTGGTAAGCTCAGAGAGCTGATAGGTAAGGTCCCAGGGGAATCAAGACTGAGGGGAAAAACAACTGAGGAGAGTTGGCAGTTTATGCATCCGAAGAAGTGGGCTGTAGTCCACGAAAGCTTATACTCTAATAAATTTGTTAGTCTCTAAGGTGCCACAAGTACTCCTGTTCTTCCTTTTGCGGATACAGACTAACACGGCTGTTACTCTGAAACCAGTTTTTCAAAGAGACACTATTAAGGGCCCAAAAACAAGCTATTCCGCTGGTTCGGAAAGATAGAAAATGTGGCAAAAGACCACCTTGGCTTAACCACGAGATCTTGCATGATCTAAAAAATAAAAAGGACTCATATTAAAAATGGAAACTAGGGCAGATTACAAAGGATGAATATAGGCAAACAACACAGGAATGCAGGGGCAAGATTAGAAAGGCAAAGGCACAAAATGATCTCAAACTAGCTACAGGAATAAAGGGAAACAAGAAGACTTTTTATCAATACATTAGAAGCAAGAGGAAGACCAAAGACAGGGTAGGCCCATTGCTCAATGAAGAGGGAGAAACAGTAACAGGAAACTTGGAAATGGCAGAGATGCTTAATGACTTCATTGTTTTGGTCTTCACCGAGAAGTCTGAAGGAATGCCTAACCTAGTGAATGCTAATGGGAAGGGGGTAGGTTTAGCAGATAAAATAAAAAAAGAACAAGTTAAAAATCACTTAGAAAAGTTAGATGCCTGCAAGTCATCAGGGCCTGATGAAATGCTTCCTAGAATAGTCAAGGAGCTAATAGAGGAGGTATCTGGGCCTCTAGCTATTATCTTTGGAAAATCATGGGAGACAGGAGAGATTCCAGAAGACGGGAAAAGGGCAAATATAGTGCCCATCTACAAAAAGGGAAATAAAAACAACCCAGGAAACTACAGACCAGTTAGTTTAACTTCTGTGCCAGGGAAGATAATGGAGCAAGTAATTAAGGAAATCATCTGCAAACACTTGGAAGGTGGTAAGGTGATAGGGAATAGCCAGCATGGATTTGTAAAGAACAAATCGTGTCAAACCAATCTGATAGCTTTCTTTGATAGAATAACAAGCCTTGTGGATGTGGTATACCTATACTTTAGTAAGGCATTTGATACAGTCTCGCATGATATTCTTATCAATAAACTAGGCAAATAAAATTTAGATGGGGTTACTATAAGGTGGGTGCATAACTGGCTGGATAACCGTACTCAGAGAGTTGTTATTAATGGTTCCCAATCCTGCTGGAAAGGCATAACAAGTGGGGTTCCGCAGGGGTCTGTTTTGGGACTGGCTCTGTTCAATATCTTCATTAACGACTTAGATATTGGCATAGAAAGTACGCTTATTAAGTTTGCAGATGATACCAAACTGGGAGGGATTGCAACTGCTTTGGAGGACAGGGTCATAATTCAAAATGATCTGGACAAATTGGAGAAATGGTCTGAAGTAAACAGGATGAAGTTTAACAAAGACAAATGCAAAGTGCTCCACTTAGGAAGGAACAATCAGTTTCACACATACAGAATGGGAAGAGACAGTCTAGGAAGGAGTACAGCAGAAAGGGATCTAGGGGTTATAATTGACCACAAGCTAAATATGAGTCAACAGTGTGATGCTGTTGCAAAAAAAGCAAACATGATTCTGGGATGTATTAACAGGTGTGTTGTGAGCAAGACATGAGAAGTCATTCTTCTGCTCTACTCTGCGCTGGTTAGGCCTCAACTGGAGTATTGTGTCCAGTTCTAGGCACCGCATTTCAAGAAAGATGTGGAGAAATTGGAGAGGGTCCAGAGAAGAGCAACAAGAATGATTAAAGGTCTTGAGAACATGACCTATGAAGGAAGGCTGAAAGAATTGGGTTTGTTTAGTTTGGAAAAGAGAAGACTGAGAGGGGACATGATAGCAGTTTTCAGGTA